>NW_021703769.1:77927841-78096582 GCF_005190385.1 Monodon monoceros | reverse complement strand
CGCCTCCGCCTCCGCCTCCGCCGCCGCCGCCGCCGCCGCCTGGCCGCCCCGCCGGCCGCGCGGCCTCCTCTGCCCTGCGACGACGGCGCCGAGCGCGGGCTCGGGCTCTCCTTCCCCCGCGCGGGCGGCGTGGCTACGCCGGCCTCCGCCTGGTCGCGGGCCCTGGGCGAGGGCGAGCTGGGCTTCTGACGGGGAGAGAGGCAGAGAGGGCACGTAGGGGGTGGAGAGGGGACGGAGAGGGCGACAGAAGCGGGCAGAGACGGAGAGACAGAGGAGACGGAGAATCCAGATGGGGAGAGGCAGAGGCAGAGCCGAGAGGAAAGAGACGGGGAGAGGTTAGAGAAGCAGAGAGACAGAGCGGAGACAGGAAAGGAGAAGAGACAGAGAGAGAGGACAGATCCAGAGAAGGAGCAAGAGGCCGAGGGGGAGAGAGCGGGCGGGCGGGGTGGGGGGAGAGAAGGAGAGGGGGCTTTCACCGGGCCCAGGCCGGGGGCTGCCAGTCCCGGAGCATCGCACACACGGTTCCCCGCGCCTGCCCTGCCTCTGCCTCTCCTGAGTGTCCACCTTCTGGCCTCAACAGTGCAGCTCATGCAAGGTTCTCGGCATGCAAAACACAAGAGGGACGGAGCGGTGGGGGTGGGGTGGGCTGTCAGGGAGGGGGAATCCAGGACGGGCACGGGGGCTGGCATCGCCCCCCCCCCTCGACGGGACGGAGGATCCCGGCAGAGAGAAGAGAGAGGGCGGGCACCGGGAGGCCGGGCCAGGGCCAGCCCACCAGGCCAGGCCGCCCAGCGCTTGGGGGTGGGTGAGGGGATGGAGGGGGCACACGGCACACAGATGGGGGTGGGGGCGAGGCGGGACAACTGAACTCAAAACTGAACCGAAGAAAGGGAGGAAAAACGAAATAAAAAACAAAATCCACAAATGTCATTAGATACCGAAATCAAAAACAATGTCTGAACTCCTGGGGAACTGACATTTTTCTGTTAACATTTTTTCTTTCTTTGTTTTCCGGCCCTGCAGAGATCTGTGGAGCTGTCAGTAGCACCCGACTGTCTTTCTGTTTCTCTCTTTTCTTTTTCTTTCTTTTTCTTTTTCTTTTTTTTTTTAAGTTCTGATTTTTTAAGTCCCTCTTGGTTAACGTCCACTTACCAATAAAGTGGCACTTCCTCCTTTAGTAGGTAAGATGTGTAAGAGAAGGGAAAAGCGTGGTAGCGTAAGTTCATCATTAGATTCACAAAAATGCAAGAGAGATAGAGAGAGAGAGAGAAAAACGCAACCACCCCATTCTAGGCCAAGAGGAGGCCATGCCACCTCTGGAGGAAGGATTAGCAGTGCCCGGCTCCTCGGGCCTGAGCAGGCACCTCTTGGGTGACCACTGGATAGAGATGTCGAATGTTTTTCCAAAAGTGGAGTCAGGACACAAGCATCGGGCTACAGAAAACCAGAAAGGGCACCTGGTACCATCAAAAGGGCCCTGGCTGGGAAGCAGGGGTCTGAGAGCCTGCCACAATCTCACTGAGTGACCCTGGCCAAGTCACTTCCCTAGTCTGGGCCTTAGTTTCCCCATCCACAAAATGAGACGGTCAGGCTTTGCTTCGGGATGTCCCTTCCAGAGCAAATATTCCAGGATTCCCTGACCACCCTCTCCATCCCCCACCCTCCACAGAACTGACCCTTCCTCCTGTCCTTAGGCTTCCATCCAGTAACAGTTGATTGCACTTGTCTGTCTGTAAGTCTGTCCCCCATCCCTCCCCAGCCCCCAATCACCAGCACCAACTTGACTTGGAGCACCTCCAGGGCCAATGTGGTGTTGGATTCAGCTTTGTAACCTCAGTTTTTATCACAGAACTTGGCATCTAGTAGGGCCTCAGTGCGGTTTGCTGAGGAAGAAATGCCCTCGCAAGGGCCAGGGCCAAACCAGGGAGTCCTAGGAAAGGGGCAGGGTCTGGGTCAAGCTCTTTTGGCAGCCTTTTTGGAGGAGAGAGCAAAACCAGCTGCCACGCCTCAGGGCACCTTGCTGCCAGGGAGAGGAAGGAGCGTGGCTTCCTTGGCATGGCCCTGGGTGCTTCCTGGAGGGAGTGGGGGTGTGGCGTTAAGACCTCTCTTTGCTAAGCCTGAATCCCTAGACGAAGAAGTCAGCTCCCTCTGGGGCAGAGCACAGCTAGCTTGTGATTGGTGGCTGCAGCAGCCAATGAACACCAGCCATAGCAGGGAGAGCCGCTGTCCAGAGCCAAGTGGGCCATGAAGACCTGGGAGAGCCCTCTGTTCAGGTCAGGGGCAGACATAGGCAGGCAGAATGGATATCACTGGGTACCAAGGTGTCCCTTGAGCACTCTGACCTTCCTGATCACCAGCTCACCTCTGCTAGGAGAGACGGACGCTGGGCTGTTCCGCCACGGCCCCTCTGAAATGGCAATCCCTTCTCAGTAGACCAGGAGACACTTGTCTTCCCTAACACATAACCCCCTTCACCCCAGCAGGCGGCCAGTGCCTCACAGCGCCCAAGCCCCCAGAACTAGGTTCTGTCATCCAGCATCCTTTTCCCTCCAGAGGAGGCAAATGAGAAAGAAACCTCCAGGCTCCTGAGCGCTGAGATCCAAGCCCCCGGGCCAGACTCCCCGTGCTGAGCCGAGTGCTTCCTGCCTAGCATGTCTTGAAGTCCAAGCTCTTCCCTACTTCCCTCTCATCTCCTTCAAGCCAAATGGCTGTTAGAGCCCCAGATGATAGTAATTGGCAAAGTGGAACACCCTGGGCTTATCTCTGGTATGAGTTTGCTGTGAAACCTTAAGGAAGTGACCAACTCTGGGAACCTCAGTTTCCCCATTGGTAAAGTGGGGGATAGGTGGGTCTCTGCTAGGTGGGCCTGTATAGGGGCTGAGAGGTTCTTTTCAGCGGACAACTCTTACTCATGGTCCCCTTACAGATGAACAGGGTCGGAGCAGGGCAGGAAGGCCTGGGGCCCCATGGGTATCTCCCAAGTGCCAGGATGGAGGAGGGTGGGAGGAAGGCTATGTTGGGTAGGGTGGCAGATAGCACCTCCCTGGGGAGACTTCTAGAGCCAATCTCACCCTTATCCACCCATCCCTCCAGAAGCCCTGGAGAAAGAGTCGCCGTGATCCTGCCAGAGGGTGAGTCTCTTCCCCAGCTTGGGTCTCATTCTTCCCAGGAATTGAGGGAGATCCGAGTCCAGACACCACGGAATTTCATGGACGGACAGGACTGTGGTGGCCAGGGACCTCCAAACATCCCCAGAAGCCTGCTCTCTGTGACTCTTGTCCCTCTTGCCTCTTTCCCCTGGCTAATGCCTATCGCCCCCCAACCCTAGCAAGAGGTAACCACCTCCAGGAAGCCTCTCCTGATCCTCACCCTGAGTCGGGTGCTCTCCTCTATGATCCCACAGACCCTTGTTCCTTCCCTTAGTATGGACTCTGCCAGGCTGTGCCAGGGCTGGGGCTACCGTGACCAGCGGGAGCTCCCCATCCACGGTTCAGCTCTTCCCTCTCATCGTTCTGAGTGATCTTCATCAGTCCTCCAGCCTGACAGGTGGGGGCTGTGAACTCAGGCCTGCCTGCCTCTCCCCTGGCGTGGACACCAAGATGGGGCCTGGTACGGAGGAGTGCCAGCATGTGCTGGCCTAGTGTGTGCATGTATGAATGAATGAGTGAGTGCGTGAATGAAGGACCTCGCCTGCCTCTGAGCCCTGCTCCCAGGAGCCTGTCTGCTCCTTGGTACCACCTGCTACCTGACATCTTTTGCTTATGTAAGACATTTTTGAGGGGAAAGGTAACAGTAGCAAGGGACAGGGTGCTTGCCCAGTCCTGGTGTCCTTAAGGACAAGAATAAGTGAGCATCTGGAACAGCTACCCCCTCTAACTCAGCATCTGAAAATCCTATTTCGGGGGCCCTGGTCACATCAGGTACTCCTCGAAGGCAAGGCCTCCACTCCTGCATCAGGCTGGGACGGAGTCTCCTCCATCAGACCAGCGGCACTTTCTCCCTCCCTGAACAATGTCCTTGTCTGCCCTCCAGCACCACCCAGGGATGAGGGATGCTCTGGTGGGTGAGCTTCCTGGGACCTGCCCCTGGGACCAGCATGGGGGGAGGACAGGATGAATAGCCAGGCTTTTTCTTTTCAAAGCTGAGGATGGAGGCCCACTGAGGCCTCACGAGGGTTGGGGTGTCAAACTTCTGCAGCGGCTCCCAGGTGGGACAGGGAACAGTTTAAAGGGCAAGGACGGGGAGATGGGGCCCCTGAGGACCTACTCCTCATGTGTACCCTCAGTGTGGCTGGATGAGCCCCGGGCGGGGAGTCACAAGTCTCAGGATCCAGGCCTGGTTCTCCATTAACATCCTGAGGGCCCCTGGCCCCTACTGACTGTCCCTTCCAGATCATCTGCACTGAGGGACCACATTTGGAAGATGGAAGGATGCTGGGGGACTGAGGCAGCCCCTGACTGGGTTGGGTTGTGGTCCAGGCAGGGGGGTGGGAGAGCTGAGCATCCCCTCCATCTCTCAAGTTGCCCCCACAGAGACTTTGCTAAGTAGGTCATCTACATCTGGTACCTGTTCCTGGCCAGCTCACATCACCCCTGAAGTTCAACTACCATTACGCCCAAAAGATGGAGCGGTGAGGCTCAGTCCTGGTGCCAGCTGCTGCACCTGCCACCAGGGCAGGACCGTGGGAGCCCAGCAGGCCCTGGAGGGGGGGACAGAGCTCTTTCCTCAGGCCTGACCTCAGCCAGAACTTCTTCCAAGATCTGGAGGCCAAGAGGCCCAGCACAGGCCCTTTCACCATCACTTATTGCCCAAGGTGGCCCAGGGGACTGGCAGGCGTGAGGGTGAGGGGCTTAGCGGCTACTCCAGACAATAGAAATCAAACTGGCTTCACCGCAGCATACAGCTCAGGAAGGGAACACAAACTCGGAATGCTAAACCACACAGAAATGCATTCGGACAACAAAATGAGAAAGAGAGGGCGTGAGGGAGCCTTGGGGGATGGGGGCGGGGATGGAGAGGAAGAAGAAGGAGAAGGGGAAGGTGGGAAAGAATGAACCAGAAAAGTTGTCAGGAAAAGTCAAGAAAACTAAACGACAAACCAGGAAACACAGCTTTGTAGCTCATTTGGAGAAAATGCAAGTTACAAATGAGTAGTCATTAAAATAAAGAAAGAAAAAGGGAGGGGGAGAAAACCAACCAGAGCGAGATTGAGAGATTGAGAGAGAAAGAAAATCACATTCAAACCAAGCAGAGTGGCGGGGCTTGTCTGGAGATGGGAGCGGCGCACAGCGGAGCCGGGATACCTACCTTCTCAGTGGTCAGGGACGGGAATGCAATAATAAAAAAGAAAAGAAGGTCTCCGCATTGGGAATGCAGAATCGGGGTAAGACAGTGTCTCTAAGCTGCGCTCCCCCTCAGAATCAGCACAGGGCAGCCACACGGCTTTCGGTCTAGTCCCCGGAATGGGAGGGGGCTCCTGCCCAGCCATTTCTGTTTGCTTCTTTTTTTTTTTTTTTTAAACCCACAGGCTCCAACAGCCAACCTTTCCTTAACCTTCAGACAACAGAAAACCTCCAGAGGGCATGCAGGAAGCAGCTGAGGGAAACAGAACCACAGCATGGGTGAAGGAGGGGCTGGCAGCAGGGGGCGGGAGGCCCAAGTCAGGGGAGAGAGATGGCCAGGAAGAGACAGAGAGACACGGGGAGAGAGACAGACAGACAGCAGAGAAACAAAGAAACAGGCAGAAGGAAACAAAGAGAGAGGCAGGAAGACAGAGGGGAAGGGGGACCCAGACAGAAGAGAGAAAAGCTGTTTAAACAAGGGCTATCAGACCGGACAGATGGGGTGAAAGGGAATCATGCATTTAAAAGGGAAGGCAACCACAGATTCAATTTGGAGGATTGGCTCAGCCTCAAGTCAACTCCCCCCCACCCCCCACCCCCGGCTTCAGCATCATTTTAGCAAAATTTATCCTTCCTGTCTTCTGGCTTCATCCTGGAAGAAATGCCAAGATGCCCCTTCCTATCCTGACTGCCCCACCACAGCCGTGGTCACTGCTCTTTCCTGGGGGTCGGGAGGGGGGAGGCTGGGATGAGGCAGGTCAGGGAGAGTCACGGGCACCTCTTCTTGGGGTCATTCTAGGCTCCCCATTAAGTGATGAGATTTGAGCCCAAGGCAGCCACCAGAGACAGCCCAGGGGCCTTGCTCGGGAACCTCCTCCGCCATCCTCACCAAACAATGAGGATTCCTTCAACACTTCAGATGCAAGGGGCAGGCGCAGCCAAGCAGGTGCAGCCAAGCAGGTGCAAACCCTGCACAGCCTTTCTGGCCTATGTGCTGGGAGGGCAAAGCTAGCACCAGTCTGTGTTCTTGGGGGTGGGGGGAGGCAGGTGAGACCAGATGGAAGGACTTGTCCCGTGAGGTCATCTTACTCTTCCGTCCCACTTTGTGTGACTTTGAGCCATTCCCTTTTCTCTCTGTGCCTCACTATTTATTTCCCTACGTAGTGTGTGAACTGTGAGGGTGCAGGGCTCCCTGGGTCTCTGAGGCAGCAACTGTGTAGAATCGGGAGAGTTGGGAGCATGCCCTTGACATCTGGCGGGGTCCTCAGGGGGAACCTAGAAGCTGAGACAACCAGCGGCCACCTCCCACGTCCTCCTCCCCTTGCTCAGGGCTCCTGGAGTGTGTTTTCTATTGACAACTCTCCCACATCTTGGGATCTACCTCTAAAAAGCTGTGACCTTGAGCTTGTCACTTGACCTCTCTGAGCCACAGACAGCAGTAAGCAGCAGAACCCAGAAATCCCTTTGGGGCTCAGCCCTGGCCTGGGATGGGACATCTAAGAGATGTGTTGGGAGCTAGCACCCTGCTGGCCTCAGTCTCAAGCCCAGGATGGACTTTTTCTCTTGCCCGGGAATATCTGCCTTTGAAGCCCTCACCTGAGTTAAACTCTATCAGGTGGCTTCAGCTCCCTCCTCTGGGGCCTCCCAAGGATCTGAGGCCTGGCAGGAAGGGCCTGAGCAGCCATCTTATTCTAGATGGAACTGAGGAAGCTCAGGGCTCTGGGAAGCAACCTGGGTGACCTGGGACAAGTCTCTCCCCTTCCCTGGGTCTCCCAGCTTCTCTCCAAGGTTCCTTATAGACTGAGACACAGAAGCACCATCTGCACCACTTTTGTTAATTTAAAAGCTGAAGCAGTCCCAGCTCATGCCCCGGTGTTGAGGAGAGGGCTGGCTGCTGCCGAAGATTTGGCAGGAGCTATTGGTGTGGGAGTCGTGTTTTTAAAGTTATCTTCCCTTTTAAATTCTGATTACAAAGGAAAAAAAATATAGAGAGACATGTATATGACTAATGTTCACTTGAGATTCAAAAACCATCTCTGCATTAGGAGAAGTTCCCACAGTAACACGCACAAAAGCAAAATTCTAGAACAACATAGAAGATAGATAAAACAAAAAACACAGATACTTTGCATTTCTGTACGTTACAAAAGGGAAAAAAGAAAGAAAAGAAAAGAAAGAAAAAAAAAAGGGGAAATACAAACAGAAACAAAATAACAGGAAAAGTTACATAAACTTCCCCACCCTCTTCCCTTCCGGCTAAACAAGAAATGGAATCACAATATTACCACGTTTCAAATGGGAGGCTAAAAAAAACAAACAAAAACATAGACGGGGTTAAAAAACGGTGAGCTTTTTCTTTTCCCATTTGTTTCTCTCTCTCTTTTTCTTTTTTTAATGGTAGCGTCCAAGAATACCACCCCACCCTCCAGTACTTTTTCCCAAAGACATTTTTGGTTAATGGCCAAGTCTGTGACCCCCAGCCCCTATCTCACCTCCCTGGAATGAGAACTAGTCTCATTTTGCTCCTCAGAAAGGATCTGCAGGCCAAGAGGGGATCAGGTGAGGGTGAGAGGCCTGGGATGTTCTGAAGTCCCAGACCTCTTAGGGCCCAAAGGGTAGGGAGAGGATTTGGGGAGCATGCTTTGTGAGAAGAGTAACAAAGTGCTGTCTTCTAGAAAACTCCCAGGGCGATGCCAAATTTGGTCCCATTTTTTGGGAGGGAGACAAGATGGCTGCCGAGGCTTCCTCCCTGAGGCCAGAAGCTAGGCCGCCTTCCCTGGCTGCTCTCTCCTGCGGTTTACTTAGTCGCTATGCCATTTTGTCTGTGCAGGCCCTGGGCCCTTGGGGGTACTGCTCAGGCCTCCAGGGCAGAGGCGGGTTGGGAGGGGACGGCCCTGATCGAGAGAACCTGCATTTCTGTGCCTCTCAGAGGATGTGAAGTTCCCACGAGAAGGTGTTTGGGGCACTGTGCTCTTCCGGCTCTGTGCCCATGGGGTTGGGGTCAGGGGCGATGTCTTCTAGGTTTCCCCAGATTGGGCATCATCTCTGTGGCGTGTGGCACCAGTCCCTGTCCGGGCCGCCCTCAGCTACCTCTGTGAGCCCTCTCCCACTCCTAAGACAGGTCCAGGGATATGGGAGGGATCCTCCCCATGTGGCCCAACGAGGTCCCTTGGAGCTCAGGTGCCTGGCACCCTGTCCAGGTGGGGCAGTCTCAAGACAGGTAATGTCGTTAAACAAAAATTGATCTTGAGACTCAGAGCTTTTTGTCAGCTGCCCTTGATTTTCCTCCCTGAGGCCTTGAGAGTAAGGGTGTTTGAGAAAAGAAAGGGAGTGAAAGGAAACAGCCAGAAATCAAAATGAAACTGACCAACACGTACATGTTTGCTGCTGAGACCTGAGGTCTGGGGAGGGGCAGACTCCCCCCTTCCTGCTGAGGCTCCTGGGGCAGCCTGAAGATCTGGCGGGGGAACCTGCAGGCCTGCTCACCCCCATTCCCCTGTGCCCATCCAGTGCCCCTGCCAGCACTGCAGTCCCCTCTCCCTGAGGGGACTCTACCCTAGACTCTAAGACTGACAAAAGGGGATGGGGGCCTCCCCCCCTCCCCGCCTCCAGGGCCTGGGAGAGCCTCCCACCCTGGCCCAGCTCATCTACCTGGGAAAGGCTCCGCCAGCTCCTAAGGTCACCACACCTGCCTGTGGGTCTCCAGGAGTTTATTCGCCTCCTGGGGGGTGGGGGTGTGTGGGGACAGTATCTCTGAGGGAGCAGTGAGTATGCTGGGAGATGCCTTAGGAAGGATGGGCCATGGGAAGTGGAGCCCACAGGTTTGAGACACCTGTCCAAGTGTGGGCAGTGCCCGGGAAGGGACAGATTTCCCTTGGAGCAGGGACTTTAGAAATGCAGCTCTGTGGCAGCAAGGGGACTGAGATGGGGGAGGGATCTGGGAGAGGGGTTATGAGGGTTTTGAGGGAGGGCGGGCTTTCCATGGGGGTAAAGGACTTTGTGGGGAGAGGGAGGCTCAGGGCCCAAGTGATGCCCCAGGGAGGTCCTGACTCTTGAATCCTGTTCCCGATTGCGACTCCTACCAATGTCCATGCTCCCTCCCACCCCAATATGCCTGGGGGAAGGGAGGCAGGAGGCCTTGTTTCCTTTCCAGCTCTTTACCCAACAGGCTGAGCGCCCCTGTGGTCAACCTTCTCTGGCCTTCAGTTTGCCAAGGTCAAGGGTTCAGGAGCCCCTCACCCTGACACCAGCATTCCTGGCCGCTCGGGTGCGGGGAGGGGCGCCTGGGAGTGGGGAGCGGCCGGCCCCGCCCCCGTGACGCACTCACTGGCCCCTGCCCCGCGGCGACCCGGCCCGACCCAGCTCCGCCCCGACCCAGCTCGGCGCAGCCCGCGCGGCGCTGGAACCCTCTGCAAAGCCAAGCGTACGTACATCCAGCGAGCTGTGCGCCGAGCCGGGGCGGCCCCCGTGAGCTCCGCTCCGCTGCCTGCTGCCGCCGTTCTGCTGGGGTGACCCCCATCCGCTGCCGCCGGACGGGGAAGGAGACCGGCTCCCGCTGGACCGCTGGCTGCCCGTCTTCCGCCCGTCGTCTCGGTGCTTGGGACTCAGCCTACATGGGGGGAGCCGGCTTGGGACGCCCCGTGTGCAAGCGGCCGGTGCCAGGCTCGAAAGGTAGCCCTACCCCCACCCCACCCCCGTCCCCCCACTGCGCCGGGAAACCCTGGCATGGAGAGAGCAAGGCCCCAGCCCTCACACTGCCTCGGTTTCCATTCAGGGTCTGGGGCGCCCTTGGGCATGGGCAGCAGCTCAGCCCTGGTGAATTTCTACCCACTGCTGAGCTGCTGTCTGTCAGCCCCGCTCCCCAGCCCTGGGGATGGGGGAGTGTTTAAACTGCAGGTCCCCTCCCTCCAGCGGAAAGGGAGCTCAACCACACCTGAGTGCGCCCAGTGGCCCGGGGCCTACCTGCTAGGTGATCTGGAATCACTGTAATGGGAGGACAGCGAGGGACTGTGGGAGCTGCCGCTGCTGTGGCGATGCGACCTCCGGCCTGGGGACTCTGCATGTGGCCTGGGAGAGAAATCAGGCTGTACTCAAGTTCTGCCCCACCTCCCCAGGGGGGATCCCTGTGAAGCCCTGATGGAAGCCTCTGCTGACCTCCCTGCCCGCCGCTGCTGCCCCCATAGTCTCCCCCCCAGCCCCCCAAAATAGTCTCTTACGAAAATAGCCTCATACAAAAATAACACAAACCCTGCCCATGCTGGGCAGAGTTAGTCCGTGTGGTCATTTGTCAGAATTAGGAAAAAGGCATCCTTTTCTGTAGACAGTCCCAGCCCCCCAAGACCCCACTCGCCCCTCAGTTGGTGTTCTTGTAACTGGGATGCAGGGGAGTCACAAGGACTGAACTTGAAAGGACCCTGGCCTGGGAGGCCACAGGTCTGGGTTCCGGCTCTGCCACCGACTCATGGGGGCTCTTGGCTTCCTCTCTGGGTCTGAATTTTTCCTTCTGGGCAGCGGGGACATGAGCTATCTTCGAGGGCCTGATTCTGTGATTCTAGAAGGCCAAGTTTTCTGGTTGGGGGGGGGGGGGAGAAGGGGAGCGGGCTGAGGGGCTGGAGATGGGTGGAGGGTACTCACCTCTTCCTTTCTTTGTTCTTTTCTTTTCTTTTGCTCTTGGGGCTTCGAGATCTACAGAAAGCAGAGGCTACTGTGACAGCGCAGCCTGAGCCCTGAGCTGGCCGGGGGAGGGCGGGGCCTTCGAGCTCGGAGCTGGCTGTGTCCAGGTGTGGATCTGAGATGTGTTCCTCTCTTGTACCTGAGACTCCCTGGCTGGCGTGGGCTTGCCCACCCCACCCCACTGCTTTTGCCCCTTTTACTCTGCCAGGCCTTATTCCCTCCTTCTCCTCTAAGTCCTGGCCTGGATCGCCTCCTGCCTGGGCCCCAACTGCTGTTCCCTCTGGCAGTGCCATAGGCGATGTGGCTCTGGCCCCAGAAGGAGGGGTGACCTGCCCTTTCCTCTGGCATTGGTCTTGGGATAGGCCCCTCTGATGAGTTGCCATGGTGGGGGTGGCCTCTCCACACCTCATTTGTGTCCTCTGTGCCCCAGGTTCCCTCGGATGGGGCTCTCTAGGGTAGGGTCCAGGCCTCCTGCCTCTCTGTCCCCTCAGACTGTGGCCCAGCCTTGGGCCAGCTCACCAGGGGTTTAGGAAAGAAATGCTTTCCCTTGGACATGATGACCTTCCTGCTTTGGGGTTACTCAAACCCCATCTCATCTCATCCAGCTCTCTGGGGCGAGCCCCACAGCCCAGCTCCTTCTGCCTTTGACAAATGGACTGAGAAGTTTCTGATCAGGCTTCTAAGGTCTCACCCCTGTAGGTCTCTCAGCCTCACCCTCCCTGATGCCACCAGATTCCTGCTCAATCCCTCTAGTGTGAACAGATGCCTCCTTCTGACCAAAAAATGAGGTGATGCTAAGAAACACCAGAATGTATTTCACACAAGAGCAGAGTTGGGTCGGGGGCAGGCCCAGGAGTCCAGAGGTTTGGGTTCTAGAACTCATGCTGCCTGCTTTGGGCCTCAGTCTCCCCCTCTGGAGCTGGTCTGGCCCTAGCTCACCTCTAGGTCTTTCCCAGGACTGATGGGAGCGGGACAGAGGATCTGTGCAAGCGGTTGGTGACCACTGGGGGGCAGTAGGGGCCCACACTGACCCTGAAGGACGGGAGAGGGCTACAAGGGGGAGAGACGGGAAATTGGAGGGACAGGAGGAGGTGTTTGTTTAGGCTCCTCCCCCACCTTGCAAGTGGCCGTGGGCAAATTCTCACTGCCTGAATGGGACCAGGGACTCTGCCCCTCCCCAGGGCTGCTGGGAGGGGGTCTGGCTCCAACGTCAACAGTGGGGATGTGACTGCCCCACATCGTCCTTTCCTCCATGGAGAGTTTTCTACTACTTTCCACACCCCTACCTCTGCCTGGGTTCCGGCCTTACACCTCCTCTCCCCTCTGCAATCCATCCTGAACAAGTCACTGTCCTGCTCAGAGACCCCTGCTGGCTCCCAGCCCCACCTGAGTGGAGGCTTCATAGCCTGGCAGTCAGGCTTGTTGGGGGCTGATACCTGTCCCCCAGAAACTCCACCTGTAGGCATAGCCCGCTCACTCCGTCTCCTAACCACTGAGCCTTCCTAGCTCAAGAACGTCCTTCTGCCTGTCATGCCCTTTCCCTGCAAACCTGGGGTCCTGATGCTTCTGCCTTCCCAACTGGCACCTCCACGGCTGCACCCCTTGCACACTGGACCAGTATACTGTGTTGTCTGGAAATTCTTGGGGCCCCCAAGGTGAGGCTGACTCATGGGGCAAGCAAGGGTTGCAGTTGGCCTTCCTCCTCCGCCCCCCACCCTCCAGTCCCCTGTCTGGCTCTGGGGAGGAGTCCCTGGAGTGGGAAGATGGAGCAGGACAGGACCCTGGCAACACCCCTCCCATCATGGCTTCCTCGGTCCCTGCAGGGGGGCACTGGCCTCTGTCCACATCCTCCTGTCCCGCCTCCAAAGGGCGCCACTCACCTGCGCCTCCTCTTCCTCCGGGACCCAGAATCAGACCTGTAGGGCCATAAAAGGGCTCTCCTGAGCATGCCTGGGGTGGCCTGAGGACAGGATCTGCACAGCATTGGTCATGGCGGGGGTGCGGCGGTGGAAGTGAGGGGAGGCCCCAGGGGAGGCCGAGGGTACCTGTCTCGGCGGTGTTTCTTCACATTCTTCTTCCTCTTGCGCAGGGGTGAGGAGCTCCCACAGCTGCGGACACAGTGGTGGTGGGGGGTCTAGTGAACTGGGGCCCTGGGATGAGGGGCGGTGGAAATGGCTGGGGAACCCCGGGCGCCTGGGGCCTCCAAGCTGGAAAGGGGATTCCAGGGCTTGAAGCCAGCTGCCACTGTACAGAATGAACCGAGGCCCTGAGGGTCCACAAGGTCCCTAAGTGTAGTTGATGGAGCTGCCTGTGTTGTCCCCTCGTCACTTTCCAGCCTCCTGGGCATTGTGAGCGAGGACTGTTTCAAACCCAAAGGTTAGAGGCTCCAATGATGGAATTTCTGGCCTCTGTGGGGAAAAGCTGGCATGTTGGCCCTGTCCAGGTCCAGGCCCTGAGGTGGCAGGTCTCCAGCCTCTGGGGGATGGCCTTGGATTCTCTCCCACCCACAGACATCCTCTCCAGGCCCAGCCCGTCCATCGCTGACCCGCCTTCATTACTGACCTGCACTCGGAGTCTAGTCTCCTCTTTTTGCTGAGGGCCGGGGGAGAAAGAAGGGGAGACAGACAATTGGGCGGGGTTAGCTGGGGCCCCAGACATTGGCCAGGGTCTCACTTAGCACAGGGGAGAAGGCAGGTAGAGACGGGGAACCACAGATGACACCAGCCAAACCCCTCCTCCCCTGGCCGCTCAAGCTGGTGGTGGAGGCAGGACCCCTGGGGAGGGTGCTGGGGGATGAAGAGCAGGTGGACCGAGGTGGTGGTGGGGGGCTACCCAGTTCTGGGGCAGGTGAGCGCCACTGGTGGGGGTGGGTACTCAGTGGGACGAGGGGCCTGGTGAAGGGGAGGGGCTCTTGGGGGGGCAGCGCAGTGAGGGGGAGGGATTCAGTAAGGGCAGAGGGGTTCAGCGAGGGGCGGGGTCCACAATGAGGCGTTGGCGCCTTGCCAGCCGAGGGATGGGCACCTGGGGGCCCCACCGTTCTCCTCCCATCCCACGCTGGCCGGTGGCAGCTCTTACCGGCTTCTCCGGTGGCCGCCTTTCTTTTTCTTCTTCTTCTTGGGAGGGGGCGACGCCGAGCTGCTGGACCAGTGCTTGGTCCTGGGTGAGAAGGGGCGGGGGGTGGGGGTGGGGCGGAGGTGAGGGGGGAGGGGTGGCCCCATCTGCCCCCACCCCCCGCCGCGGCGGGCGCTGACCTGTACCCCCGGTGCCCTCGGTAGCAGGCGGCCGGGCAGTCGCAGTCCACCGGGCCGTCGTCCTCGTCGAAGGGCGCGTACTCCAGGTCCGGCTCTGTGCCCTCGATCAGCCGCGGGGTCTCCGCCACGCTGCCGGCGACAGGGACGCTCAGCACCCGCCACCGCGGCCCGGCCTTCCGGCGGCCCCTTTCTCCGCGCGGCGCACCGGGGCCTGGCCGGGCGGCAAGGTCGGAATGCGCCGGCACCGACCTTTAGAGGGTCAGGCGGGGATCTGGGGAACCCGACCGGGAGCCTCCGTTACAGGGCCCCAGCCTCAACGATGCCATATTTTGCAAAAGAGGAAAGAGTACGGAGCCCTCCCCCCTCACTTAGCCGTCCTCCTTCTAAGTTCTCACCCTCTGGGAGACCCCTCCTCCTTAGTGAGGCCCCTCCCCTCGCCGAGGCCCCTCCCGACACTGATTTTTTGTCCCTCAGTCTCATTCAATGCGCCCCAGTCCCCCCCACTGAGCCCTCTCTTCCCTCGTTGAGCCCCTTTCACTGATCCCTGCAGCCTTAACCCCAGCGTCCTATTCCAGAGGCCCCATCCCCTCCCCCGCTCCCCTTTTCCCTCACTGAGCCCTGCTTTCTCAGAGAGCCCCTTCCCCCTTTCTTAGCTGCCCCCTTTCTGATATCTGTCCGTCCTTAATCCCACGGTCCCTGAGCCCCCTCCCCTGCCGGAGTGCCTCCTTCCAGCCCCTGCTGCATCTCTGAAATATTCATAGCCTCTCCTCGCCCTCCTCTCTGCAGCCTCCGGAGGCCTGGCGGCTCTGCTCCCGCTGCCAGGCTGTCATCAATCACTGCCCAGTGGCGGTCGGCACAGGCCTCTGCACTCTGCCCGCCCCGATGCTCCCCATCCATCTTGCCGAGCTCTCCGCTTCACTCAGCGGGAACCGCGTCATCTTGTCCCAGCTACGGGCTTAGGATCCCCCAGCCATCTTCTGCCACAGATGTTTGCTCCCTGCGGGCACTTGGAAGAGTGGAGATTTTCCCTAAAGGCCTCTGGGCTTAAGGCAAGAGCAGGAACTTTGAAGCTGCAGATGTGCCCTCATTATGTACTGTCCCTGAGTCGCTGTGTGACCCAGTGCCTGTCATGCCCCTTCTCTGAGCCTCTTCTCCAAGATGAGAATGCTAATTACGTTACAGCGGTGTTGGGACAGTTCACTGAGGTCCCAGATGCTGTGTAACTTTGTTTTTTATTGAACACACCCGGAAATAACCCTCCAAAGGCCCAGCTCCAGGGTGATGCGCCCCCTCCATCTTCCATTTTTCATTCTGTGCTGGCTTAGACAGTGCCCCTCCCAGATGGAGGCTCAGCCCTGGTTTCACCGGGCTCATCTTTTTCCTGCCCAGAGCGAGGGAGGCCAGGGCTTAGATGGCAGAGCATTAAGGATGTGACATAAGCTTTGGATTCACACAGACAGGTCTGAATTCAGGCATGACCACACTCACTGAGCCTCCAGCTCCTTATCTATACAATGAGGAAAAGAATATCCCAGCTTTGAGGAGAGGATTAAGTAAGATTCTGTGAAGCTCCTGACATGAGGCCTGGCCCGCGACCGTTGTCATGCACACACGGTCACCATTGCTAGATGGAGGGACCTCTGTCACACACTCACACACCAACACTTCCTCTTCCAGGGAGAAAAGTGGTTTTGACACATGAAAGAGAAACAGAGCAAGGAAGGCAGATCACAGCTACAAGGTGAAAGGATTTTCAGGGACAAATCTGCAGCAGAGCACCCACTAAGCAGCTCTTGGAAGACTGAGTTTTGGATTTGAAAAAAAAAGAATGTAACCCATATCTGACAGGGTTGGCTAGCCTTGAGGCTCGTGTCAAGAATGTCATTTGGATCCCAAACACTATCCTGGCCCTGGCAGCCTAGAAGTCACACAGGTGTGATGGGAGGTGTTTCTGGGGTGATGGAGGCTCATGTCATTCCCCTGACCCTGCAGAGCCCGCACATCCCTTCATTCAAACCTCTCTGCTCTTCCCCGTGCTCCTCTTCCTGAAGCCAGTGGCCTCCTACTTCCCGTCCCTGAAATCTCCAACTCCTGGGCCTGTCCCAGGGCCCATTGCCCCCACACAGCCCTCAGCCCTACAAACGCCTGACACATAAATCACAGTCTTTAGCAAAACTGAAGGGCGCCACAAACATCGTGTGGGTGAGCCAGTGGGAGGAGGAAGCTTCCGTTTATCCTAACACAAAAATGATGAAGGTTATTTACAAACTAAAACAGCTCAGTTTGGGCCCTGCCTTCTGCAGGAATCCTTCCTTGCCTCCTAATATCTAAGGTGGGCTAGCCACTGAATATAGGCCCTCGCTGGGCCCTCCTCGTTCTGCTGGCTGCACCCCTAGAGACATCTTTCCTTTATACCTCTGTCCCAGGGACAGAGCTCCCTGCCCTCTGCCCCATCCTCCCTCCCTGGGACCTTATCATTTGACCTCTCTCACTTTCCAGTCCTTTCTGGGAGGTTGACCTTGTCTGCTGGGAGCACCGGAAGACAGGCGTGAGGAGATCCAGGCTCAGGGAGATGCACAAGGTTTCAGAACCTTCTGGTAAGACTTTTCCTGGCAGTTCCAGGGGTATAAATGGGCCTATGCTGAGGCCTCTCTTGCTGGTTTTGTGCAGCTGGTACCCTTATGTCCACTTTGCAGGCTCTCCCAGGGCTAGAACACTGGGTTCTCCTGTCCTGACCTTCCTGGCTGATAACATCACTAATAAGAATGTTCTCTAATGTTTAGATGGCTCTCCACAGTTCAAATCCCACTCAGAACCAGTTCCTGATTTAGAGAAATTTGCACACCCCCACTTCAGAGATGAGAAAACTGAGGCCCAGAGAGGGAAAGGAACATGTCCTATTTGGGGGGACCTTTGATTAAGAATGTAAGTTCACCTATGCAATTGGCTTTGAGAATTCATGTGCAAACAGGACGGCCCTCGACTCTGCTGGCTGGGCTTCCCTGCTGTGGATGTTAGCTCAGCTGTCCCCTCCCTGCTCTGTAGACACAGTTGTGGGTGTGTGCACTGAATTCTAGATTTGTTTAGCATTTCCTGCTCTTAAGTTCACGTTTGTTAGTCAGTTTACTCCTCACCACGATGGTGGAATAGGCAGGGGAGGTGTTCCTCCCCTGTGACAGAAGGAACGGAACCCCACAGAGCTGACCAAAGTAAGCCCAGCTGGAGTCCACTGCAGAGGGACCAAGGGCAAATCGAGGTTGAACCCAGCACCGCAGGGAACACCTGTTGGACAGGCTTCCCAGGAAGGGCTCCGACCTGGGAAGAGACTGCGAGTCACACGCTCTTCCCTCTGACAGCAGTTTCGCTAATTAACTGGTCCTGTTTCCCATTTGCCAGGAGCCTAATGGCCAATTGACAGATGAATGAATCCAGACAGAAGAGGAGGAGGGTTCCAGGCAAAGGGGCTGCCCTCTCCGTTCACTCACTCAGCCTGTGTGCCAGGCCTGCCCGGGGCCGGAAGGAGGGGGCAGGGGTGGCAGGAACAAGGGCCTCTCCTGTAGCTCCTCATGGCACAGGGCAAAAATATGACAGGTGCATATGATACTAATCTAAGGCAGGTGCCGTGTGCTGTTCTGAACACTTTACATATATTTATCTCATTCAGTCATTTAATACTCAACAAGCCTCTGATGTAGGTATCATCACTGATATCCTCATAGCAAAAATATGAGGCATGGAGAGGTCACACTATGTATAAAATTAGACACATGGAAAAAAAAAAAACACTGGCATTTGCTCATTGTTTTAGGAAGTAGCATATGAATATTGTTTTCCAGAAACCCTCTCTCCCAAACATTTTGTTATATTACATAACTATGAAAACAATTATTCTTTTTTTTAAAGTATCCGGAGCAAACTTTAATGGTTCTGTGCTCTTGCAAACCAAGATGCAATATAATCTTATGTCCATATATGGGAGGGGCATTACATAGTGATGAGAACAATTATTCTTAAAGGTTGTCTATTAAAGTGAAACAAAGAACTGATAACAGACATCGAAGTAAAGAAAACATTGTATATATCCCAAAGAGGAGAAGATTTTACTTTTATCCCAGGAATAAAGTGGTTCTTAGAGGCAGCCTTGAATGATGGGGTATATTCGAACCCGTGCACAAGGGTGTTTCCGGCTGAGGGCCCAGGATGAGCAAAGGCGTGGAAGTGAGAACGTGCAGGACGTGGCTGCGAGCTGCCAGCAGGTTGGGCTGGCTACTGCGTGATACCGGGAGTGGGAAGCCAGGGTGGGTCTAGAGTGTGGAGAGCCTTGAGCGCCAGGCCAGGGAATCCAAATATGATTGCCTGGAGGGTGGGGACCCACAGAAGTTTTCTGGGGGCAAACTAGGACTCCCCACATGAATTGGTTTCCAGACAAAAGCATGTCCTCTCTCAGTGTCTCTGGGACCACACTCTCCATCACTTCTCTGCCAGATTAGAGTGCCAGCTGCCCCACTGTTCTCCCTGTGGTTTTACCCATCTGATCCATCTGCCAAAGGAGAAAGTCCCTAAATGCCTGTCTGACCACATCACACCTCTCAAGAGCCTTCCACTGGCTCCTACCATCTATGGGATCACACCCAGAACACTGCAGTATGATGTTCTGGTGTCCAGTGTGGAGAGTAGACTGGAGGGGACTACTCCATGACCTCAGACTTCCAGCCTCCAGAACAGTGAAAAATACGTTTCTGTTGTAGATCAAGGCACCCAGTTTACGGTACTGTGTTATAGCAGCCCCTAGGTGCCTAAGACAGTGGTGGCGATCATCCAGTGGTGAGGTGCGTCTGCTGTGTGCCAGCCACTAATCCTCACGCTTACAGTCACTGTTTCAATTAATTTCCTCTGCAGTCCTTTGAGGATGGTACTAATATCTGCATTTTATAAATAAAGAACTGAAGGCCCACAGAAATCAAGGACCTACCCAAGTCACACAGCTGGGGTGTGGTGGAGCTGGGATACAGAGCTCAGGGGGTTAATATTGAACTTAGAGTTTAAGACAGGTGGGGTGTCTGATGCCAGAGCACACACTCTCCCTCCACTAGCCTGTACTCTGAACTGAGAACTGAAGACCTGGTCAGATGCCAGGTCCACAGGAAGGCATATGACCAATCTGTCGCTAGCCCTCTGTCACCTCTCTGCCTCTGGCCTTGGGTTCAGCACCACAAACAACTCTTCCCAGCCCGGGAGTAATCCAGGCCACCATCACTGCTGCAGTCACTGTTTGCAACGCTATTTTCATACCATTTTGGCTGCGTGAGCTAGAAGAAGGCTTCTGGTCTCAACCCTTCCCTGTGTAAAGGAGGAAGCTGAGGCTTTGGGGGAGATTGGGCAAACCTCACTGTTTTAGGCACCAGGGATACGGCAGTAAACAAAACTGGTAACGAACTTGTCCTCAATGTCTTCTAATATTCTAGCAGGATCCCAGGACCCTGCCAAGTCTATATTCTCCTCTGCTTCCAGAGCAGGAGTCCTCCTTGACTGTCAAGTCTTCCTGACACTGCCTCTTCCGAGGAACCCTTCCTGACCGACCACCCTAGCCTGTCTCTCTTCCCCCACCAAACACGCACAGAGCTTGAGACTAAGTCGTTCAAGTGGCCACATTGTTTCTTCTTGTTCACGGCTGCCAGTAATTCCTGGTTTCAGGTTGGAGGTTTGTGTTTCCACCCAGGGAGCAGGGGCAGTCTTTCCCTCCCCCCACCCCTGCCCCCCTCATAGCACCAGCGCAGGGGTCGGCATACAGCACAGACCTTCAAGGACTTTCCTTCTGATGATGGACACCGCAACCACTCCATGACATCCTTCCTAATGTGCCCCAGTTCTTAAATGCATCATTCATTCATTCATTCATTCATTCCAGGAAAGAGAAGATCAGGACTTCTGGAAAAGACCTGGGAGTCATCCACTACCAGGGCAGCGTTCCAGCTGGGGGATGGATGAGATTCCCCAGGAAGAAGAGGGAAGGGAGACCTGGGGGAGAGACCTGAGGACATGACAGATCCTTGGGGGGAGCCAACATCTGAGAAGTGGGCAGAAGTGAGGGAGGAGCAGAAGCCATCAGAGGGGTAGGAGGAAACTCACAAAGAACTGAATCTTGGAAGCCAGGGGGAAAAGCAGGTTTCCACTGGGGAAATACAGTGGTGGCATGCACCAGAGAGAGGCCAGGCCTGCAGAGGAGCCTGGGCTATGCTAAGGAGGACTCAGGCAGCCACGGCCCAAGCAGGTCACCGGAGTCATGGGGGCAAGAAGCCAGACCTCCATGGCTTAAGGAAGTGGAGACAACGTGTACCACGTGCTCTGCAGAAATGGGGTGGAAAAAGGAGAGACACGTGTGGGCTGGAAGCGGGAGGAGATAGCAGAATTGAGGAAGGACGGGGAGTAGATTAAGAAGGAGCCCAGGAGAGGGCAGGCAGGATGGCAGGTTTGGGCTGGAGGGGCGGTTATCGCTGGAAGGACCCAGAGAAGGTGGCAAAGGTAGATTCCGGACGAGGCCTCCCGCCCTCACACTGGACGGAAGAGGAAAGGGTGGCTGATTTTCCAGAGGAGCCCTGGGGGGATCTGGGGGGACACAGGTCAGAAAGGCAGGACCTGCTGGGTTTGGAGGTGGTGCGGACAGCAGCGGGAGCATCTGGTTGTCGGGAAGTTTGAGAAGGGAAGGGAGGGAGGGGCTCGCCCTGCTGGGTGGTGGTGGGGACCTTCGGGCATCAGTGAGGTGGGCACAGCAGTTGTTGAGGGGTGCTGTGGGTTCTGGGAAGCTGGAGAGAAGGAGGTGGTGGTGGTATGACTTCTTCCCACCTCCGGGGAGGAGAGAGCAGGCCCGCTGAGCCAGGCTCCCCCAGATCACCCACGAGCCCCCTACAAACCCGAGGCTGCCGTGACTCTGCTTCTTCTTTTTTTCTTTTTTCTTTTTGGCCGCACTGTGCAGCACGTGGGATCTTAGTTCCCTGACCAGGGATCGAACCCGCGCCCCCTGCAGTGGAAGCGCGTTGTCCTAACCAGTGGACCACCAGGGAAGTCCCTCTGACTCTGCTTATGTTCCTACTCAAGCCAGAGAGGTGAGGTTGAGTGGGGTTAGGAGGGGACACCCCATCCCGGGATCCTCCAGCAGTCCAGAATTTCTGCAGAAAGGGCTTCCCCGCTGCCCGTCGAGGTCCATCTACTCCTGGCATGCCGTTTGCCCTCAAGACAACGGCAACAGGAAAATCGCTCAGAAGGTGCTGCTGTCATTTTATTTTTGTGCCAGTAAAGGTGCACAGGGACTTAGGGACCCAGCAAGATGCTATCATCCAGCCATGCCTGGACACTTGCAGTCCCCGCCCTCCTATAGCAGCTGCTCCATTTCATATGGTTTTGAGTGGTTGACGGTTCTCCTGTAATCTGAGACAAAGTCTGCCTCCCTATAACTTCCCTGTTTGATCCAAAGCCCACCCGGGGGGCCACAGTATCTCAGTGCTCCTCCTGTCCTGTGACAGCTGCAGAGATGTGACCGCCACAGAGCCCATGTTCTCTGTACCTGATAAGCCTTTGGCTAAGCCAGCAATGGCATTGGTGCGTTAGTTCTTATTTTCCAGAGTCTGTGCTTGCTCTGGAGGCCACTTCATAGGTGGTAGTAGTTGGGGCAGAGGGACTAGCCTATCCGCCACTGACAACACGAGGGTGAGAACATTTCTCAAGTTCCTGATTCGCAGCCCAGGATTCCCTGAGCTGAGATCTGGGGTGCCTCCCCTACCGCTGGGCGATAGATAGAACCCAGGGCCCAGGGAGAGGGCCTCAGGGATGCCCAGGTGCCCAGAGGCTCCTGCTCGTGCCCCGGGCCAGGCCAGAGCTTCCAGTGGGCAAGACCCATGCCCTGTCCTCCTTCTCCTCTTTCTCCCCCCTCCAGCCCCAACCAACTTAGGGATCCCTGGGAAAGGCCGCTCTGGCCCCCAGCTGCTGCCTGAGCCTGCACTCTCCCTGTGCCCTGCCCACCCGGGCAGCACTCACATGTGGCCCCCAGGCCGGGCCTCCCTGGTGAGCATTCCCTCCTTCTCCATTAGCATCTGCCGGAAAGTCCTGACCTTCTGCCGGGTCTCCTCCTCTGAGTACCTGTGGGCCACAGGGAAGATGAGAACTGCTGTCTTGGGTTTGGTTTCCTCCCCACCTGCCCACCCCCCAGCCCATCCCCCCAGCCCTCAGTCATGTGGGCACTTTCCAGCTTGCAACGACCTGTCCAAGGTCACACCACCACCAAGATTCTCAGTGCTGGGGAGGCTCAAGGCCTACCCGTTTTGCACCAACTCAGCCAACCAATCAACTAAACAAACAACCAGCCAAACAAACACATAAACTACAGGAAGTGTTGCTCCCAGAAGTGGGGAGACCCACCAGGGGAGACGGGGCCCTTCCTCCTGGCCCTCCCCCACCCCAGGGCAGGCCTCCCTCCCACGTCCAGGCTGCAGTCACTCTCTGGAGACATTTTAGGGGACAAGTGAGACCCGTGGCCTTGACACATACATGGCCTTTTCTGCTTTCCTGCTTCAAGGACCTCTGATCCTCACAATAGCCTGGGGAGATCCTCAGCGCATCCCCGCCTCTGCAAGGTCTAGGCTGCCAGGTGGCTGGCCCAGGATCCCAGGGGTAGATCCATTGCTTCCCAGCTTGGGATGGGGGGTGGATGGAGTCTGGGCCTTGGATGGAAGCTCCTGACTTCTCTACTCCGCTCTCCCTCCCTCCCTGAGGCTAGGGACCAAAGCCCAGAATTATCTACCCCTCATCCTTGTTCCCACACCCTGGGCTTGGTTGTAACCTCTCTCACACCACCACTGTGACAGATGTCCATGCTGCTCCCGGGGTGGGGGGGTTCTGTGCTCACCCAGCCCCCGGCCCTGTGCCCAGCACACGCAGCTGTCCAGTGGATGCTGCTGGTTGAGTCTTGGGGTCCCAGGCTCCCACCCTCTCCCCTTCCTGGGCTGCAGGTCATCGTCCTGGACAGAAAATATGGTGACCAAATAGGAACCGAGGTCCCGTCTTCTTTGTCATCTGACCATCCACCCTCTGTGCACACAGCAGGCCCAGCCCGGCCCACTCAGCCTGTCCATGAAGATGGCACACTGTTCCCTCTCAGGGACCCCATCTCTTTTCTCCTTCCTTCCTCTCCTTCAGCAAGCATTTGGGATTGACCCTACCTTTTTGGAGAGCAATTTGGCAATTCTTTTCAAAAGGCTTAAAGAAAAATGAATACCGCTTTTGACTCATAAATTAACTTCCAGGTTTGCTCTGGGAAGTAACCGTGGCTAAGCACAAAGATGTGACTCATGGCATGTTTACAGCAGGATGGATTCCCACCCCCCCCCACCAGGTTAGGTGTCAACGTTTGTGTTTGTGTTTCCATAGCAAACTGAGCTTCCCGGTTCCTGGCAGGTGGTTCGTGCGCTAGTCGTCATCATCGTTGTCTCCTGCACTGGCCTGGGAGCTCCCTGAGGGCAGGGACCTTGTCTGTCTGAATTGCTGTTGTGTCCTCAGCACCTGGCACCTTGCCTGCCACACGTGGCATCCAAAAATGTTTGATAAATGAGTAGATGGTGACGGAGAGGATTGAAGAGTTCGAAGGTGGAATTTTCATTTTGGAGAGATGGCTCTGGTGGCCATGTGGCTGGAGGAGAGGGAGGCCGGCCCTGGGCTATGGCAGGGGTTCAGGGGGGAGGTGCTGAGGTCAGAGCTAGAGAGTGGGCGTGAAGATGGAGGGGGAGAAGTGGACAAAATACCATCTGGTAGGGAGAATGGCTGGGACTCGGAACCGGTTGAATATGTCGGTAGGGGGGTTAGGAGAGGAACACTACCTACTTCTTAACCATGTGTCCCCTGACCCCCAGCTGGGGTGTCACCCTCTATAGGTTTGGGCACCTCTGCGGCCCACTGTAGGGAGGATTTTTTTTCACCATTTTAACCTTTTTTTCTTTTCTTTTTTTTAATTGACCTATTGTTGATTTACAATGTTGTGTTTCAGGTGTACAGCAAAGTGATTCAGTTATATATACACATATATATATTCTTTTTCAGCTTCTTTTCCCTTATAGGTTATTACAAAATATTGAGTAGAGCTCCCTGTGCTATACAGCAGGTCCTTCTTGGTTATCTATTTTATATATAGTAGTGTGTATATGTTAATCCCAATCTCCTAATTTATCCCTCCCCATAGGGAGGATGGAGTCCAGCCTGGCAGGGGGAGGAGCCCGTCTCTTCCAACCCCCCACCATTTCCGCAGGAGTGTGTGTGTCTCAGGTCCTGCTGTGCTGACACCACTGACCCAGCTTCACCAGCCCTGGGCCTTGGCTTGTAAGTGTCCACCTTGGTCCCTGTTTAGCATTCAGCTGGAGGTCCCTAGGCCTTGCTTGCTGGGCAGGACAGAGCCCTCGGTCACCGGGCTCTGAAGGAGGGAATCCCTCCTGCTGTAAACATCCCCTGAGTCACATCCTTGGTCCTTTTCTGAGCAGTGGAGGCCCAGAGGAACTGCTTCCATCTCACCTTCTCCTCAGGAGACCAGCTTGTCATTGTCACCAGCACAGAGAAAAACAGTACCGGCCCTTCAGCACTGCCAAGCCCCAAACTCAGAGACCCCTGGGAGGGAGACACCAGCTGGCTGGGCCATCGGCAGGGGGCCTGGGACCTGGCAGGGTCAGGAAGGAGGTGGACCGAGAGCCAGGCTGGGCCAGACCCCCAGCTGTGTGGGAGGGGCTTCAGGCCAGGGTCCAAGCCGCATGCCTGGGGATCTACAGAGCACGTGAAGGCTGGGAGGTGGGAGCGAAGCCCAGGATTTCATGAAGACCCGGAGCAGGACGTGTGCAGGGACTTAGGGCTCATCCCAGAGCCGGCAGGTGTAAGGCGAGGTGACTGACGCCAGCACCTGCTGTTGGGGGGCCGCTGTTGCTGGACTGAACTGACTCAGTAGGACCCCTCTATGTGCCGGGGTCTCTTGCTGGGAGAAGCTGGGACCCAGGGAGGACATCTGGTTATTGGGCGAAGTGGTCTCAAGTGTGACCACCACCTGGAGTCTCCTCTCCCCTCGCACCTCTCAGCTGGGGCCACAGGCATTACGAGGAGAGGCAGAAGAGCCAGGCCATCCTGTTTTCGAATCCCAGTGCCCCCACGTTCTAGCTCTGTGACCTTGGACAAGTCCGCATACTTCTCTTAGCCTGAGCCTCTGTCTGTGAAGCGGGATAGTAACCTGCCTTTCAAGGCCGTCACAGGATTAAGGGAGATAATGCGTATAAAGCACCTTGCGCAGTGCCTGGCACGTAGTAGGTGCTCCATAAATGGAGCTGATTGAGGATTATTTGTCCCAGAGCTGTGGGGACAAAGGGTCTAGTCGTCCCAGGCACCCTGCCTTTTTCTACCCTAGACCCCTCCCAGGTCAGCGTGGTCCCGGGTCAGGAATCACCTGGGCCTCTCCCCTCTGCTCTCCCAGGAGGCAAAGGCTGAGGAGAGGGAGGCTGGTATCCAAATCACCCACTCCCTGAGGATGTGGCAGCACCTGCCAACTTAAGTCCACGCAGGAGTCCTGGCTGGCTAAAAGTCAAGGGCTTGGACAGGGGAAGCGGGTAGGCAGGGCAGGGCTGCCTGTCTCAGCGCCGCAGCCTACTGGCTCCGCTGCTTCCCAAGCCGATCTGGCTCCCTCATTGCCGCTTCACTCTTCAGGAAGGATGTGCCAAATTCATTTTTGCTTGGGGACTTCCTGGGTTGCCCTCTGGGGCTGGGGTGGGGGGAGGGGACAATGCATTTCTTTTTTAACTTTGGCTGCGTCGGGTCTTCACTGCTGCACGAGGGCTTTCTCCAGTTGCGGCGAGCTGGGGTTACTCTAAGTTGCAGTGCGTGGCTTCTCATTGCGGTGGCTTCTCTTGTTGCAGAGCACGGGCTCTAGGCGTGCGGGCTTCAGTAGTTGTGGCACGTGGACTCAGTAGTTGTGGCTCGCAGGCTGTAGAGCGCAGGCTCAGTAGTTGTGGCGCACAGGCTTACTTGCTCCGCGGCACGTGGGATCTTCCCGGCCCAGGGCTCGAACCTGTGTCCCCTGCATTGGCAGGTGGACACTTAACCACTACGCCACCAGGGAAGTCCCGACAATGCTTTTTTTTTTTTTTTCTTTTTGCGGTACGCGGGCCTCTCACTGTTGTGGCCTCTCCCGTTGCGGGGCACAGGCTCCGGACGCGCAGGCTCAGCGGCCATGGCTCACGGGCCCAGCCGCTCCGCGGCATGTGGGATCTTCCCGGACCGGGGCACGAACCCGTGTTCCCTGCATCGGCAGGCGGACTCTCAACCACTGCGCCACCAGGGAAGCCCTTTTTAAACTTTTTATTCTTATTTTTATTTATTTATTTATACCCCCACCACCCCCCCTCCGCCCCGGCTTGCGGGATCTTAGTTCCCTAAACAGGGATGGAAACCTGGGCCCTCAGCAGTGAAAGCGTGGAGTCCTAACCATTGGACGGCCAAGGAATTCCCAGAACAACTCCCTATTTAACAGGCCAGTAGCTGTGACTTGCCCAAGGTCACAGGCCAGGGCTGGAAGCCCGGACTGCTGGGCTCCAGAGTGGCTGTGCCCTCTACCGACCGCGCAGCCGCTAAGAGATGGGGAGGGGAGGTGGATGGTAACTTGAGAGCTAGCTTTGTGGGAGACTCCAGTCTAAGGACCACTTGGAGTGAGAGCTTGGGTGGGGGAAGGGCCCCTGACGGAACATTTGGAGGCCTGATGGGTGCTTCCTAGAGAAGCGTAAGTCCTTGATGCCAGGGGCCGGACACCAAGGACACGGGCAAATGCCGTCCCCCTCTACCGCTGCCCTCGTCGGATAATAAGCCTCCCAGTGCAGGGGGAGATCCAACCGGCGGGGTGGGGCGGTTGGGGAGGGAAGGCCCCTGAAAGGTTGGGGCTCTGTGAGGGGGAGGCCTTTCCGAAGGGGAAGGTTCAGTGAAGAGGAAGGGGCTTAGGAAGGGGGCGGGGCCCTGTGACGGAGAAGGGGCGGGGCTCTGGGAGGGGAAAGGTGTGTTTTCCTAGAATGAAGCACGGAAGGCTGGTTCTCTACTGTCCCAGTAATCCTGTTTCCCAGCCACTCCCACACTCCCTCCACTTCTCGAGTCTCCCAATTCAGCAGGAATTGCAGGTTTAATTAAGGTCTGGGACTTTCTCTGCAGAAGGATACTCCATTCCCCACCCGCTACTCCACCCTGCCCCTTGGGATCTCATTTCTTTGGCCACATCCACAGCTCATCAAACCTGTTTTCATTGCCAGCTGGAAGCCTCCTTTCTGTCTGTCTTCAGCAGCCTTCCACCCATCCATCCCTCTCTGCAGGGACCCTCCGCACCCCCACCTGGTCCCCACCTGGCAGTGAACACCAAGTCCCCGTGCCCCTTTCTTTTCCTACAAGCGGCCCTGCCTGGCAGCCTTGGCCCTGCCTTCCTGAGGGCCTTGGGTGGTGGTGACTATCTCTGTCTGAGCCTCAGTGTCTTCTGGGCTCCAAAGGGACAGTGAGCCTTGTCTTGGCTGCCTCTTAGGGAGCCCAGGAGGCCTGGATGAACAGACAAAGATGTGGTTTGGAAGGACTGCTGTCCACAGGCTGTCTGTCCCCATGTGGCTCCAGGCCCTAATGCACTGGGCATTTCTGATTTCTCAGCTCACTGACAGTGCAAGCCTGATGGGCGGGCCCTGCTCCCCACTTTGACTCCTTCAACAGCCAGCCCAGTAGTTTCAAAGTACTCAGGGCAGATGCAAAAGGGAGGCTTGGGAATACCAGCTTTCTTTGGAGCTGCACAGATGGGAATGGCTTTGTTCTCTGTTTCTTTGCCTCCAGCTCCACGTGTGAGGGCTGTCCTGTCTCCACTGGATTTTCAGGGGGAGGTCCCTAAATCCTTACTGATTAATGCGCAACCCCTCCTTCTCAGCCTGACGAACTCCTACACGTGCTTCAAGGCCCATTCAAATGTCTTCTCTCATAATCTCCCCTCTGAGCTCCTGAAGCACTTGACCCTCTCCTGTCCTGTCCTATAACCATGATTCTAATCTGTCTTATGGTGGAGTTGGTTGTTAACATGTTTGTTTCCCTTCTGAGATGGGGAAGGAATAGGGGCTGGAAGGGTGGTCTTTGAGGAAGTGACTCTGATTCGGCTCTGGGGTCCACCGTTGCCCAGAACAGTGCCTGGCACACTTGTGTGCCCGTGATTGGTTCTGAACTAGATAGGGTGAAACCTAAGCTTCCAGGGTGGGATTTCTTTGCTGAAACCACAGGCAGCCCTCACACATAGTAGGGGCCCACTGTGCTTTCTTGCCTGGCTGCAGCATCTGCTTGGCAGAGACCAGGCAGCTCGATCCACCCATTTTATAGAAGGGGAAACTGAGGCTTTGATTTATCATTGATGTTTACAGGCCTCTCTCCTGCACTGGGCTGGATATTTCTGGAAGGCATGGACTGTGTCTCCTTGGCTTCTGCGAATCTGAGTCCAGGTCAGAGCTTGACATAGAGCAGGAGTTCAAGATGGCTTATTGGTAGAATAAACTAATAAATGAATGAAAGTTCGGCTGGGCTTGCAATGGTTCAGATTCTGACTTTACAGGCTCCCGGGTCCCAACGCTGGCTCCGCCCCGGCGCCGCCCTTGGTTCCCTCCACGCCCCCAGTGCCCCGCCCCGGCCCCGCCCCGCTCCGACTCACCCCTGCTCCTCCATCATCTCCTGCAGCTCCATGCACTTGAGCTCCACGCGCCGCTTGCGCTCGTGGTCCAGGATCTCGCGGTGCGCGCGCTTCACTAGGCCGGGCTCCGCGGCGCGCAGCTCCTCCTCCGCCCGCGGCCAGGCCCCCGACGAAGCGCCCGGTTGCGGAAAGCCGTTCGCCGCGTCGGGCGGGGACGGCATGCTGGCGGCCCCGTTGTTCACTGTGGAGGACATGGTGGCTGCTCCCGGAGCTGCTGGCCTCGGCCCTGCGGGATAGAAAAAGACACCCGGCGGGATGGTCACTTCTCGGGCACCTGCTAAGCTCCTCTCGGCGCGGGTTAATCCTGGAGATTTAAAGGACCACTCACGGCTCTAATCCGCTTCGCCTCATGCTGCAGAGCCGGGCTGGTGGCAGGTTTGCACCTTTGGGTCACACCCCAGGGCATGAGGGGGAATCGGACGGACATTGGGCTTTCCCCATCTGTAAGGTGGGTGGATTCAGGCCGGACTAGATGGGCTCTAAGTAACCTTCTCAAATCCAGGGACCTAGTACCACTCAGGACAACCCTCTCTGCCTTGTACCAATGCCTGGCTCCTGCCTGCCTGGCCCCTGCCTGCACGCCTGCTGGCAGCTCCCCAGGAAACCAAGTCGGTCTCTGGGGAAATTTGTTGGTTTTATTCTTGTTTTTCCTTCAGGCTCAGTCTAACACCCCTCTCTCGCTCCCCAGTGCCCATTCTCCTGGCTCTGGCCCCTGGAGTCACAGACCGCATGTGTTCCCCCTCCCAGGCTGCTCTGGGAGAGCCCTGCCGAGACGGGAAGATGGAACCTTCTCCAGGCTCAACTCCATTCCCACCTCAGTTGCAGTTTTCAGTTCCCGCTTGGATTTGGCTAACTTTTCCAAAGTCCATTCCAGGTAGGGGCCTGATTGAAGCCCACAGGACTGTCCCCTCCTTTGCTCTGGAAACACTGCTTCTGAGGATGTGACCAAAAGTGGCACTGACATGAACTCTCCAGGCAGCCACATCCTCCTGCCAGCTTGGGATGGGGTAGGAGGCAGCATGGCTTGGGAGGTGAGAAGCTGTTGGCTTCATGCTAGACCCAAAGTAGAGCATGTGCCTACATGCACCCTGCGCATGTATAAACGCGCGTGTGCGCGCACACACACACACACACACACACACACACACACCAAGGACTTATCTTAGCAGAGGGGAGGCACCTCCTGAGCTATTTCCATTTCCTTTCTCCAAGGCCCTGCTAGTTGCTAAGCAACAGGGAGGCCTCCTTCCCAGGGAGTGGGATGGGAGGGAGGGAAGGGGTGGAGGGAGGTGAGAAGAGAAGGAACTGGGCATGTCTGGACATCCCAGATGGGGCCCTCCTTCGGTACAACCCCCCTGCCCAAACACATACTCCCCTCACTGGCCTCAAAGTGCTGGGGGGTGAGGGGTGTTCAGAGCCGTGGAGTCTGAAAGGCAGAGAAGAGAAGGGGACTGTGAGAGGAAAAAGGCTCTGAAGGGGACAGTGACAGGAGGTGACAGTGGTAATGAGAACACAAGCTCCTTTCATATGTCCATCCCCCCACATGTCTGAGTTCTAGGTCAGGCTTCTCTACTCCTTGTTTTGTGACCCTGACGATGTCACTGCTCCTGTCTGAGCCTTTGTTCCCGACCTGTGCCTGGGAGCGTCATCCAGATTCTTCAGAAGAGGAGGGCTCTCGGGGATTTACAGAGCAAAGCTGTTCTTCTAACTCTGCTTCCCGTCTGTCCCCAGCCAAGCCCTGCACCCCAGCTCCACCAGGCCTTCTCCTAGGGTGCCCCACAGGCATCACCCACTCACCAAGCCCCACACAAAGCTCTGGGATCCCTGCTTGCTACCTGCCTTGGCTCCAGTGCATAGCTTACAGCCTCCAGCCAGGGACACGCATGGAGCTTGGAGAACCCCATTGTCCTGGCCCGCCACAGCTCACCAGCATCAAGTTTGGTCCCTCACTCCCTCTGCTCAACTTTGCTCACATTTATCCATCTCCTCCTCTCTCGTTACCGCCTCAGTTCAAGCCTCTCCCTCTGGTCAACTCTGGCCTCAGCATCCTGTCTGTCACCCCCTCCCCGACCTCTTTCTGTTCATCTTCCATCAGCAACCTGGGAGATTGGTCCAGGAGCAAGTCAGCAAATCATGCCCTGATTAACAGCCTCTAGTGGCTTCCTGTCACTCTGGCTTCAAGTCGTGACATGGCCTGTCTCCTGGACTAGCCGTCCCCTGCTGCTCCCACACAGATTCTCCAACCCTCTTGCATCCAGGCCTTTCCCCCTGCTGCTCCCTTTCCCTGGGATGCTCTGCACCTGACTCCTGCAAGACCTCAAAATCACTGCTCACAGGCCTCCCCACTTTCTGGAAGCTCCCCCTCCCCGCTCTGGCTGGTGTGACCCTCCTGGAGCTCTAGCCACTCACTGTTTCACTGTGGGCACACAGGTCTGGCTCCCCCTGAGGACTGAGGGCAGTTTCACCTCAACTCCTAGGGCCAGCAAAGTGCCTGAAACATGTGGAGCCCAGCGCCCCGGGGTAGAACAAGGAGGAGGCAAAAAGGGAGGTGGGACAGAGGAATGCTGGGCAGTCCTTGATACAGCCTGCAAGACCCCTTTGCATTTTGCCTTAGGCTATCTTACAACTTCATCCCGTGCCACACCTCATCCTGTAGCCAACATCCAGCCCCTCAGCCTGGGTCATCTGTCCCCAAACATGTGCTCTCACTCCTTTGTGCCTTTGCCCATGCGGTTCCCCTGTGCTGGAATTCCATTTCCTCTTCTGTACACCTGGGGAACTCCCGCACAGCCTTCTGGGCCCAGCCCAAATGTCACCTCCTCTGGGAAGCCTTCCCTGCTTTTGAGGAAGGATGAGTCATTCCCTCCTTGTGCCCCCACAGCTTTTGTCCTCATCTCTTTAGATACTGAGGCTCAATTTATTGTTTGCATCTGACCACTGTTCTAGCCCTTTGAGTGAAGGGGACCATCCGTTCATTCTGGCTCCCCAGAGCCTACCCAGCACCTGGCAACTCAGGAGGTGCACTGAGGGTGTGGGGACAAAGTGCTTGGGTCCCAGTGAGAGCCCGTGGAGCCAGGTTCTGAGTAATGCTGCTCTGCATGCTTTCCCTCTGATGTGGGAGAGGCTCCCCAGCCTAGAACTTGGCCTGAGCTCCTGAGGGCAGGGGAGGGGAAGCTGGTGGGAGCAGTTCTGAATGCACTCAGATCTCCAGACCCTGAGAAATCCTATCCCTGGCACTGGGAGAATGCCTGGGTAAGATGGCTAGGCTGCTGAAGGCAGTCTTTCAGGAGTGACTGAAGGAAAGGAGAGGAATGTGAAGACAGAGGGCAGATGCTGTCTGGATTTTCACTAGGACAGACGGTGGATTCTAGCAATTTCACCTGCTGATGGAGGGTGCCAGGCAGGAATCAGAGGCACGTTGTTGAAAGAATGACCCCTGAACCCCTAGAGGAGAGCCCAGGACCCTAAGAACAAGTCATTGCACACTGAGCCCACTTCTTTCAAAGTCAGGGTTGCTGGACCAGCAGACCAGGGAGTTAGTTACTACAGGCACCGAGTCTCTCTGGGGGGTATCTGATATTATCTATTACGGAATCCTTGTGAGATCTCATAAGAAGAAAGAGACATTGTGCTGGTGGGAACTAATATTCTGTACTGTTTTATTTGGTGGATAGATTAACCTGTGCTCAAAGGGAGCTGATTAATGGGTCAATGTCACATTAGATGGGGGTATCTAGTGGAAGACCACAGGGCTCTGTCCTCACCCGCCTCTGATCCGATATGTTCACCACTGACTGGATGGAACTCTGATAACCTGATGACCAGACTCACTGAGGATACCACTTGAGAAGGCTCATAAATTCAGAGTCAGAATCTGAAAGGACTCAACAGACCGAAAAGATGGAAGGAGTCTAAGAAGGTGAAGCAGGATAGTGAGAAATGCCACATCCTGAAGCTGGGTCCCAAATTAACTTTCTAAAATTGGAATGAGGTAGACATACTTTAGAAGCAGCATATTTAGGAAGGATTTAGGGGTTTTCAGTGGTCACAGGCTCAATTTGAGTCAGTATCATGATGTGGCTGCCAAAAGTACATGCCATCTTAGGCTACATCAACAAAAATACGTCTAGAATGGGGAGGTGATGATAAGAATATCCAAGCGGTCAGAATCGCAATCTTCAGATACTTGAAGGATTGTAGAGGATTTAGGCCAAACCTGGCTGAATCTGTTGGGAAGCTTGTTAGAAGTAGGTTGGGTTGGGCTTCCCTGGTGGCGCAGTGGTTAAGAATCCGCCTGCCAATGCAGGGGATACAGGTTCAAGCCCTGGTCCGGGAAGATTCCCACATGCTACAGAGCAACTAATCCCGTGAGCCACAACTACTGAGCCCATGTGCCACAACTACTGAAGCCCGCATGCCTACAGCCTGTGCTCCGCAACAAGAGAAGCCACCGCAATGAGAAGCCTGTGCACCACAACGAAAGAGTAGCCCCCGCTCGCTGCAACTAGAGTAAAGCCCGCGCACAGCAACAAAGACCCAAAGCAGCCAAAAATAAATAAAATAAAATAAATAAGTAAATTTATTTAATAAAAGAGAAGTAGGTTGGGTCGCCAGATTTGGCAAATAAAAATACAGGATGCACAGTTAAATTAATTTGGATTTCATGAATTTCGTATTTGGGACATCCTTATACTAAAAGAAAATTATTCATTGTTTATCTGAAATTCAAATTAAACTGGGTGTCTTGTATTTTATATGTGATTCCTACCTAGACCTACTGAATCAAAATCTCTGGGGGTGAAATTGTCAGTGTTCCCGAGGTGATTCTGATATAGACCATCTGTGGACCAGCAATTGGGAGCCGGTTTTACAGCAGCCGTTCTCAAATCTTATTAGGCAGCAGAGTCACCTGGAGGGCTTGTTAAACCATAGATGACTGGTCTACCCCTGAAATCTCTGATTGGGTAGATCTGGGGTGGGCTCTGAGAATTTGCATTTCTAACAATGAGAATTTGCATTTCTAACAAGTTTCACCTGTGCTGGACCTTGAACCACACTGAAGGGAGCAAACCCCTAGCCAATCTGGGTGGTTCCAGAAGACAAAGCCAGGACTCCTGCCGAGAAGTCATCTTGAGTGGACTTCAGCTAAGTCCAAGGTAGGATTTTTTTCCCTAACAATCAAAACTTAAAAAAAACTAAGCAGTTCATCCCAGGATGAGTGAGTTCCCCATTACAGGAACTACTCAAATAGGAGCTGAACTATTATATTCACACAACAAACACTCCCCCAGCAACAAATGCTGGAGATTTGGAGACAAGCAAGACCCCATCCTGACCCTCTGGCAGCTCACAGGCTAGTTTGGGAAACCAGTAGTTATCGCGGTGTAGTGTGATAAGAGAGAATTTGAGGAGTGTCTGCATCTCCGCCTGGTTGGTCAGGGCAGGCTTCCCAGAAGGGGTGAGAGGGGCTGGAGACAGGGACACCAGAGCAGCTGGGCCCTGGCCGGGATTCAAGAAATAAATGGACAGACTGGGCAGGACTGTTGGCGGACTGGGTGTGGGGTGGAGGGAGGCACCTTGGATAACACTGGGTCTCTGGCTTGGGCGGCCAGGGGGATGGTGCAGACATTTACTATGATGGGGAATATGGAGGGCAAACTGGGCTGTGTTAAGGGTGAGGGGCTTCTGGGGGCCAAGCAGGCAGCTATGAGGTCTGGAGACATAACACTGACCCTGACTTGTTAAGGTCCTTGGGGACATTGGTGCTGTGTCTCTTTGGAGGCAGGGTGGCACATGGGAAGTCTCTTCTTGACCCCTGATTGGCTGTGAGACCCTGAGCGAGTCTCTTCCCATCTCTGGACCCTGGTTTTCCCAGTGGACAATGAGAGACTGGACTCAAAGACCTCAAAAAGGTCTTCTGCTCTGGAAATCTAGGTAATACTGACTATGTATGTATACCGCCAAGCCTTCAGCCCACCTCCTTCCTGCTGCTGTAGCCAGTGGCCAGGGCCACACCAGTTCCCCCCAGAGCTCAGCCTGAGGCTGTCCCCAGCACTGGGTCAGGTCCCAAGGGCAGGCCCAGATGCTGGGCCAGTCAAACCCATGTGCAGATTAAGTCATGAATTTAATGCTGTCTGACTGGGTGGGGGGGGGGGCGGCGGGGTTGCATCTCCCCTTCTGACAGCCAGGAAGTGGTTAAAGGGCCATAGCCCTGACTTCCAAGCCTCACTCCTGAGTCCTTGGGCTTGCCTCCTTCCCTCAATCCCAAGCCTGGGTCCCCTGAGCAGGCCTGGCTGAGGACAGGATGGAACACAGTCTGGCTGCCAGTACCTGCAAGTCCAGTCCTGCTGGTAGAGATTAATTGAAGGGGAAATAGCCCATCTGTACTGCAGGGTCCAGCCTGCTGACAGGCACAGAGGCCTCTCAGCTAATGAGATCATCACTAACCTCGGGGCTCAGAGGGGTAGGACGCTAAGGGTGGTAGTGACTGGACCAGGTCTTGGGAGAGGGGACAGTGGGCCACATATGTGTCTGAGAAGGAGACTGGGTCGTGCCACGGGGAACATGGTTTGAGGCGGGGAGACAGGGCCGTGCTCTTTGGGAACTCATGAGCTGAGTGGCCTTGATCGTGTGGCTTAAACTATGGGCCTCAGTTTCCCTGCCTGTGAATTGGAACTAATAATAGCACCCTCCTCGTACGGTCGTCGTAAAGGACGAATGCATGTGAAATGCTAGCACAGTGCCTGGCACACAATGAATGTCCCATAAATGGTGATGATTATTTGTCAGTGGTGACTGTCCTCTTTTGGACATGGTGGGGGTGAGGAGTCCTTGGACATCCATGTGAAGATGTCCAGACGGCTGAGCTCTGGGTCTGATTGGGGGATGTCATCACATAGCTGGGGACTGAGACCCAAGGGTAAGCAGCGTTGTTGATTGTGGAGGGAGGAGAGGGCAGAGGCCGGAGCCCAGGTCAAGGATGACCTGGGCCACCTTTCCCCATCGCCACTGGCCTCAGCAAACCCCTCCCAACTCACTTTCAGTGTCTCAGCCTCCAGCCCCCATGGCACCAAACCAGGGGCCCCCTTTGCTCCTGGGGTTCAGGAGCCTGTCTCCCCCAGGGGCAGCACTCACTCCCCTGGGGGCTCCTTTCCCCACCCCTGCCTGTCAGAGACCCACCTACCCGGTGATGATGTCAGGACTCGGGGCCTCTGCACCCTCAAAGGTACAGGTTCCTACAACTTCAAGTAAACTCTTGACCTGTGGTCATACACAATTTAACCACCTTCTTGCCACTAAGGTCCCTCTGCTGCTCCCGCTGGCTCAGGAACAAGGAGCACTGGGTTGGGAATCAGAAGATTTGAGCTTGAATTCTGGTTATACCAGTTCTCCCTGGGTGATCAGGGAATGTCACCAAACCTCCCCGAGCCTCAGTTTTCTCATCTGTAAAATGGGGACAATACTCCCTAGCTCATAAGGTGGTGGGATTGTTCATTCTTTCAGTGACAAGCTTGTTATGAAGACAGATCCTGATTACCCCTCACCCCCCACCCCCCAATGCTACAGGAGCAAAAACGAGACCGTGGAGGGTCTACCTTTGCCTGCGATGGTCAGGGAAGGCTTCACAAAGGCAAGGGTGTTTACACTGGTCCTTTGAAGGATGAGTCTAAGGAAGGGGGAGTCCAAGCAGGGGACGGCACGGGTTGAAGGCAAGGGTACGGCAAGGTCCAGGGACCTGGGATTAAGAGGGTCAGGGTGGAGTGGGATGCATGATGGAGAGCAGCCTTCCCGTGAAGTTGGGGACTACTAACACAGGGTGAGCCCGCCCAGAGAAAAAGCTCAGTGTGGGGAGAGGGGGTGGGGAGGGACATGCCTCCGGAGTTTCCTGGAGGAGAGAGTTCTTTGTAACTGTCAGAAACGTGATGGAACTGACAAACACACGTGAAACCAGGCACTTAGCTTGTGAAACTAAGTCTGGGTCTTTGTAAAAATAAGTGTGTAACAACAATGGTTTTGTCAAGATATTTTATGAAGCTGGCAAAGAAAACCCATCTCCACTGTGTCCAAGGAATCTGGGTGTGCCCCTTCCCCACCCCAGTCCCTGCCCTGAAGCCAGGCTGTACTCCTGACAACAGGGGATGTGTCCCCAGAGCACCCTGGGGAGGGGGCTCTCCTGTCAACTCCTCCCTTTCCCGGGGGGACCCTTCTCCAGACCTCCAGCCCATGAACACAAGCGTGGGGAGGTGGCAAAGGTAATCAGGTCATGGCTGGAACAAACTAGAAGCCCTCCCTGTGCTCCCTGCCCAAGGAGGTGCGGCTGGGGAGTAAGGGCCACAGGACTGGGAGATGGCCCCTCAGCTCTAGGGGCAGGTCACTCATTCATGTCACAGCTATTTGGTGAGTGGCCAGTCTGAGGCTCACCAGAGGAGATGCAGGGGGAGAAGCACTGTGAGGTAGCAAGATAAGTGCTGGGATGGTAGACATGCAGCAGAGACATCAACTGAGCTGGAATGTGTTTGGGGAGGATCAAAGCTGGGAGGTCTTCCTGGAGGAGGACTCTTGAAGCGTAAGTAGGAGCTGATAGATGTAGAAGGGGAGGAAGGATGTCTTGTACAGAGTGTGGGGCATGTGGGAAGAAGGTTTGGAGAGGAAAAAAGGAAGAGCATGGGCTCATGCACAGGTAGGCAGAGTGGGCCAGGAGGGGCTGGAGGAGCTAGGCCCACACCCTGCAGGCAATCGGGAGCCAGTGAAGGCTGCTGAGCTGGGGAGGTCACAGTCAGCTTTGCATTTCAAAAAGATCTCTCTTGCTGCCTGGTGCCCTCGATTTTGGTGGCCTCTGCCCTGGAGAAAGGTCTGCCTCTCAGAGATAGCCCGGTCCACATTAACCAAGACAGATCTGTACGGATCAGCAAGTGACAGAAGAGCCAGGCTGGGTTCAAATCAATTACTATGTGCCCTAAAGTGACTTGACCTCTGTGCTCAGTTTCCTCATTTGTAAAATGGGGTTAATATAAGTACCCCCACCATTAGGGGTGAAGGAATTAACATATGTACAGTGCAGCAGTGCCCAGGAATGTAGTAAGTTCTGTGTTAACCGTTAGTGTTAACTGTTAGTACTACTCATAAACAACGCCAGCTAGTCTAAACCACTACAGGCATGAGTTAACCAGGAAGACGTATAGATCGGTATAAATCAGAACACATAAGGTAGATAATGTACCAAATCAGTGCCAACTTGTGAAGACTAGTAGATACCAACCCCCACGGACCCATAGAGACCAGTATTCGCGGGTCAGAAGATGCTGCGGGGAGAGGCCTGGGAGGAAGGCGCTCGGCAGGCCGGCAGAGAGAGGATTAGCAGAGCAAGCTTCCCCCTGCCTTCTTGGAGTCTCTCTCAGGAGGCGCTGGCACTGCTGTTCGTTACCCAACCCTCGAGAAGACGTTGCAGTGGGGAGGGAGAAAGCTGAAAGCCTTCTTTTCAATTATTCAGCATCCGGAGCTTCCTGCCGCCCGGATGGAGCCGGAGGAAGGCCCTGGCCAGAGCCCCCGGGCTGGGTCTGGCTGGGCTAGGGGGAGGGCTGGTTGCAGGAGGGACGGGCAGCCTGGCCTGCACACAGCCTGGGCCTGCTCCTGCCCTTCCTCCCCAATGCCCCCAGCCCTGGGCTGCGGGGTTTGGCGGGGGGGGGGCAGCCGTGCCTGGGCAGGCTTGGAGCTATCCCCTTCCCTGCGGACTCAGACTGTGCTGTGGAACGGAGGTGGGGGCGGGCTGGCCCAGTTCCCAGAGCCAAGGTGGGGTGTCTGGGGGTAGGCAAGGGAGGGAGGGCCTGTCCACTGTCCACAGGAGAAAGCCAGGCAGCTTAGCTGGCACCTGTGTCCTGGGCAACCTGTCCAGCCCCCTGTACGTCAGAAACACGGCACTCGGCTTCACCCAAGAACATGCTGGCCCAGACTGCTCCCTTTGCCTGGAATGCCCTTCCCCTTCCATTCATCTTGTAGTACGCGGCTCAAGCATCACCTCCTCTGTGAAGCTCTCCCTGACCTCCACTGTGGGATATGCCTCCATGCTGCTTCCAGAGCCTTACCTTCTGGTTACCACTCTCAGTGTTCCCCTTGTCCTGCTGTGACTATTTGCTCCCTAGCCGAGTGAGGGCTTTCCAAGGGCAGCGACTGGGCTGTGTCCATCTTTGTGTCCCTACCGCCTAGCACAGAGCTTGGCACAAAGCAGCCATCTGTGAATATTTATTGAAACCTGGCTTGTGTTTGCACTGACGGGGAGCTCACTACTTATTTTTTTAACCACCTCCATCTCTGGGGACCTCAGTGGGAAAGGTCCCTGGTTACCACTCTCAATATGCCCAGACTTGATGTGTGTTAATATTTGCAAAGGCCACATTGTCATATACTTTGTAAGCCCTGGAGTCCAGCTCTGTCATTGAATGGATAGGAAGGACTCACCTGGCACCTAGGTTCCTGCCCATCAAGCCAGGGCCCTGTCTTTATTCCTGTTGGCTCTGATTTGGGTTCCCAGAGCAGAGGATCTGGATGGCAGGTCCCCAGGGACAAAGAGGCCTCTGCTGTCTGCTCCCTACAGAGGGGCCCACAGTATAGGCAATATAGGCTAAGTGAGACCAGTGCAGCCCACTTCAGCCCAGGACAGGCCATAGAGGAACCAAGAATTCAGACTGGATACATCAGGGAACCCACAGACCAATGCAGACCAGTATTCTAGACCAGTGGAATAGAGCAGAACACACAGTACTGGTCATTGAAAATAATACAGACCAGTTGAACTCAGGAGGCAGCCTGTATAGACCAGTACTGATATCAAACAGCAAGCAGTGTTTTAGTCTCCCCTCCCCTGCGTTCTGGTGGAACAAAGGAATCCCTGCACCCGCTCAGCCCACTCTGTTCCTTTTTAGGGCCCTCTGGCCTTCAGGGAGCTGTAGCCTTCCAGCTAGGGAGCAGGCAGCTTCCCTGTGGTTGCCTGAGCTCCAGTGGAGATTTGGGATTGCGGGGAGAAGACTGCGAAAGAACATTTTCATGGCTGAGCTGTCACTGATGGCCTGGGCTGCCAGGGAGGTGGTGATCTCTCTGTCCTGGGGAGGGGCCAAGCCAGATGGCCTTGGGGAGGTGTCTTAGAGAGAGCCACCTAGGTGTCATGCTCTCTGAGGACTCTCCCAAGCTGGCCTCTAGGGCTGAGGCTGGAGTAAAATCAGAGGGGCCCTGTGCTGCCATCAGCTTCATTACGTCCTTTACCCACTTCTCCTCCCGGAAAATATCAGACCCACCCGGGTTCACACCCGGGAGCTGGGCTGAGGAAGGGGAAGATGGGCTAGAAGCTGTATGACCAGATTTCTTTCCCTTTTCAGGTTTCAGTTTCCCCATCTGGACTAAGTGCCAGGGCCTGGTTACTAGTGGGGCCAGGGTAGGGCTGGGCTCTGAGTCCCTGGCAGCCCAACACTTGGAAGAATCCAAGTTGGGTGGTGATGTGCCTGCCCTCCCAGGAGCTATCAGCAGGAAGGGTGTGTGCTGGACAGACAGACAAGCCCCTTCCACCCGCTGGGGAGGGTGAAGTGGGGAGACAGAGCAGCTGCCTCCACTGCCCACACAATCTCATTATGGAAAATTCCCTCTATTGACTCAGCTTTAATCAGGCAGGCTGCCCTGGGCTTCCCCCCCACCAGGTTTCTGCTGGGCTGGGTGAGATCAAAGAGAGAGCCGGGCTGGGGGCTAGAGCCTCATCTGCCATTCCCATCGATCCAGATGCGCCTCTTGTTGCTAGGCAACAGTCTCCAGTCTCTCCTGGTCCTTCCTCCCCCAGGGGCGGCAGGATCGGGCAGTAAAGGGGGAGAGAGACCCCACGTTCATTCTCTAGCTCTCCCCTTACCAAGCTAGAGATCTCTGTCACCAAGCCGGGAGCCCTCTTCCTGCCCAGGAAGGGCCCCCCATCCTGGGAACTTGACCCTCCCACCAAAACAGACCCCTTTTCTCCCCTCACATTTGTATTCATCTCCAGAATACTCGAAATCCACACCTCCTATGTCCCATGTAAGCACTCTATCAGGAAGACAGGCCAGGGATTCACCAGAGAGGGGAAGGGACCCTTGGGGGTGTGGGGTAGGAGTCAGTGAAAAAGTCCAGATGGGGCTGCAGGCTACCGTCTTCCAGCCCAGCATTGGACTGGATGTGGGAATCATGTAATCTTGAGAGAATGGCACTGAAGACAAATTCACACTCTCAGTTTTGAGTGGGTTGGCTTTTTTTCTTTTTTCTTTTTCCAAAACGTAGGATGCATTTCATAGTAGTTTTTTCTTTTTTGTTTCAAGTGCTATAATTTAAAACTGTAAGTTGTATTTTAAAACAGGCATAAAAATGTACTGTGGGTTTTGGGGGCTGTAATTGACTAAATAATGCAGATCATTTTATCACAGTTTAATATTTTGCATATTTGATCTACCCTATACTGCTCATCTTTCTCTTTTTAAAAAACTGAGTGTGTGCAAGTCATCCCCACAGTTGTTATGTGGTGACCTACTTATATCGTGGCTTATTTAGGATTTTAAGGTCTCTCCCCTCTCTGAGGTCTTTACAGTCCTTGGGGATGGAAAGTATCTCACTCTTACCTCTGGTCCCTCATCAGACCTTTTTGTAAAAAATGCAGCTAAGGGATAGGAAGAGTTGATGCACTTCCCAAAGCATAAAGACCCAGAACTCAGGAGTCTAGGACCCAGCCCTGAGAGCTGCTGGGAGATGCACAGTCCCTGGGCAGCCGTCCTGGTGCCCTCGGTCCTGCCACTGCCTGCCACCTGCTCCCCCCAGCTCCACAGCGCAATGACAATTCTTCTCTGCCTCCCCTGCCCAGACCCAGTCACACACTCCAACTCTGAGAGGCATAGCTTTCCAGGGTCCTTGACAAATGGTAACCAATTAATGTCAATTAATCTGATTAGCCTAAATAGTTAATTAAGCAGTTAATTAACAACATCATTGACAATAACCTATGGCTCCCGAGGGATTGTGGGTGGGCGGTAGGAATGGCAGGGGGCGGGGGCCCTCCTTGCTCTGGGAAGAGGCGAGCCCCTTAAGTTCAGGTTGAGAGTGGGGGGCTACTCGTGCAGCTGTGGCCTCTCTGAGTCTCTGCCTTGCTCTGCCATCAGGCCCAGAATCTTCATCAGGGCCTCCGACCCCACCCCGGCCACAAACCCTTCCCCGGCCCCTGACCAGGTTTGAGAGGGTCTCATTTCTATGAGAAAGGCTGAATCTCAGCACAGCAGAGGACGGAGAAAGGCCTCCTGTTTGGGAAGTTGTTCCACCCCAAAATCCTAGCGAGGAGTCCCTGCCCCGGCTGCCATCCCAACCCCCCGCCCAGACCGCGCACCTCATAGCCTACCACCCCCACCAGGGCCATGGACTTTCCCAAGCTGCAGAGCAGCCCTGGAGGGGACTTGTCATCCTGAAGCCCAGATGAGGAAACAGCACCTCTCATATGCCAGGCCCTGTGCTTGCACTGAGCACCAGCAACGATAATCAGCCCAGGGCGGCTGCCCTCGAGGAGCTCCTCGTCTGGGGCGCTACAGAACAGCGCAGCCTGCTGCGTCTTAGCTGCGTGGTGCCGGCGGCGCTAACCACCTCTCTGTGCCTCAACATCCTCTGCCGTGTCCTGGCTCCGTCACGAGATGTTGTGAGGACTAAATGAGTCAGGACACATGAAGCCCTTGGAGCGGTGCCAGTCACACGGGAGATTCCAAATAGTTACCGAGGGAGATGGAAGGGTAAGCAACCATCGGGGCAGAGTATAAAAGCGGCTGAGAAAGAGGTGGTCCCAGGCACCTGGGGGCACACAGAGGGAGCTTGGAACGAGGCATCGCACAAAAGACGCGGGAGTAGAGGCTGAAGGTCAAGGAGGTAGAGGAAGAGGGAAGAAGGGCATCTAGGCAAAGGGAACAGCATCTGCAAAGCAATGAGGCACCAATTCTCCCTGCTAGCATGGGTAGTCACTGGGGAGCTTTCAAAAATCCTGACCTCCCAGGTCCTACACTCAGATTCTGAATGGGTGGGTCCCAGGAACCTGCTGTTCATGGACTGTTTTGGAAATACCAAGGCAGGTAGGTACTCTGCACCTAGAGACCGTGGCTGCCGTGGTTTCTGGGTGTCCCAGGCTGGGAGGAGCAGAGCTGCAACAGGGGAGGCCCCAGGCCATGTGACCCATGTCCCGAAAGCATACCGCAGGCCCCCCTGTTCTCTCCATCTGTCCAATCATGCTCGCCCTTCACGGGTGACCTTCCTGAAACAGCTCTGGCCGTGTGCTTACCTGCTGGAAACATCCCTTGGTTTCTCTGCTGCCTTCAGGAGAAAGGCCAGACTCCCCTGACTGGCGTTAAGGCGCCTCACGAGGCCTCCCTCTCCAGCCTGCTCCTCTATTCCTTGGACTCTCCAGCCGCACTATTCCCTAAGTGCTGGGGCTCTTTTCTCCTCCGTGACTCTGCTCATGCCTGTTCTGTTCCTTCTGGCCAGAAATTCCCTTCCCCTTTTTCTCCCCCTGGCAAACCTGTACTCATCCTATGAGGACCATCTGTGATGCTGGCTCCAAAGTCAATCAGGCAGGCAACTACCCACCCCCAACCACCAATGCCCAGGCAGCCCCCGGGATGGTCCCACATAACCCACATTCCATCCCTAAACATTCACCAGCTCATGGGCCTTGCTCCCCACTGGACTGAGGGCGGCTCCTCCCTTTCTCCAGCGCTGAGCACAGGGCTTGGGGATGACAAGGATAATTGAGTTTTCAGTTTAGAGGAGCTGCTGAGCAAATGTTTAATGAATGAAGGAATGACCGTCTCTGCTTTCTGATGTATGAGGAGCAGAGGACAGAGGAAGAGAGAATTCGGGAGGCAGATAAGAGAGGTGTTCTGGGGACAATATGGGTCACAAGAACCAAGAAGCATGTGCTAGACTATGCCAGGTAGGGAGGGGGGACAGGGCTGCCTGGAGGCAGGACCTGCTGAGTGTCCCAGCTTCCCTTCCATCCCGGAGGCCCCCTCTGGCCCCCTGTTGGGAGAAGCGGGGGCTGGGCCCCTTTGCCCGTCCTGAAGCCCACTTCCCCAACCTGGTTCTCTGGTGCTGACGGCTGTGCCAAAGCTGCGCTACCTCTCACCCTGCCCCTGCCCCGGGTGAGCCCAGCCTGGAGCACGTGCACATGCCCTGTCAAACCTCCCAGCGGTGCATCTCTGGTACCCGTCTCACCTGCAGCTGTGCCATCACCTCCTCCCTGGCCTCTCGCCCTTGGTCTCTTTCTCTTCATCCTCTTCCTCCCAAAGGCAGCCAGCGTAGGCTTCCTTACGCACAAATCTGATCATCTCATGACACTGCTCCAAAGGCTACTTGGCTCCCATCACTTTCCAAATAAACTCCCAGCACTTAACAGTGGTTTTTGAGGTCCTTCAAGACCTGACCTGGCTCACCACGCCGCCGGGGCTGCGCTCTATCCTTGGGCACGCCCTCTGTGCCATGGCTCTGTTAGATCACTGACTATTCCCTTAGTTCACTAGGACTTTTCATACCCCTGTGCCGCGGCCCACGCTGTTGTCTGGAGTGCCCTGCCTCTACCTTCTCTGTCTGGCACCTTTCCTGTCATTCTCCAAAGCCCGGCTTAAAGGCCTCTCTCCCTAGTCTCCTCTGGCTGCCCACGTCACATCTTAGTCCTAGCAGAACCTCAATGGTCATCACTGTCAGTTAACTCACGCCTCCGCTTCCCACTAGTCTGGGAGCTCCTCAAGGTCAGGGTTGGTGTCTGATTCACGTCTATGTCCCCGGTGTTCATACAATGCCCGGAAAATCAGAAGCATTCAATAGATGTTAACGGTGTGACCTCACACATTCAAATGACCGCCACCTCCGGGCAGCGCACTGGGTTTCATCTCTCCTTGGGTGTCTTCACACTCATTACCTGAATCACTTGTCAGCGCACACCTGGAGGTGGGTATTATTATGCCCATTTCACAGGAGGGAGAAACAGATCTGATTGTGGAGGTTGGGGCCTAGCTGTGATCAGAGGCCAGGAGATTGGCAATCGCCTGATTCCCAGCTCTGAGCTCCTTCTTCTAAGGTCTGGGTGGGTCCAAGTTCTCACCCCGCCCAGGGGATGTATGACTCTCTCGTGCTTCCCCTCCCCTGGCAGCCTTGGCCCTCCCCACCTTGGTCCTTGGCGGAGGGGTGTACTGAGGAAGCAGGCCCACCTCAGTCCCTGGCTAGCCCTGTCACAGGCCTCAGAGCCATCCTCTCCAAGGGAAACCCACAGCCCACAGCAGATCCCCAAGGTGTGCCCCACCCAAGAGGGCAGGGGAGGGGCGAGTTCTCCCCCCAGCTCTTGCTGGCTTCCTGGGAAGCTGGTCCACCTGTGCCCAGTGTTCATATGGCCTTGAAAAGTATGCTTTTTGCAGAGTCTTTAAAGACATCAGAGAATTCTCACTATAGAGTAAAAAACAGCATGCCGACTTCCCTCAACAGGGCGTTCCCAGTTATTTAATGCTATGTATCTATGAACGCATGGACAAAATCCTGGTAGGAAATACCCCTCTGTGTTCACAGTGGCTGTCTCTGGGTGGTGGGACCTCACATGACTTTTTTCTCCTTGGTTTTCTATTTCCCAAGTCTAGCACAGTGAGGATGTGCCATTCTTAAAATCAACAGAATTCAATGAACCTCACTTGTCTCCATCCTAGGGAGTTCTGGGGAACGGTGGTGGGAATGGGGTTCAGTACAGGAGAGGTCTCAGAACCACGGGCTACTCCGAACACTAGAAACAGGCAGGCCAAGAGCGCCCCAGCTCCGTAAGCTGCCTGGCCCTCAGGGTCTGTTTCCCTGGGCTCAGGCCCCCCTCTAGTCCTCACAGGCCCCGGCAGGATGCTGAGTGAGCTGTGGTCCTGCCCGCCAGCTCCAGCTGGCACAGCAGCCTCTGCAGTGGGCAGGAGGCCAGGGCGGGGGCGGCAGGATGCTGAGGCCAGGCTGACTGCCTAAGAAGCAGCGCCACAGACGGATGGGCTGGCGGCTTTTGGCTATAAGCGGGGAGACCCTGGAGGTTGGGGGCTGCTCTGGAGCCCAGGCACACGTGTCCGCTGAGGCCTTTCTCCCAGATCAGCGGGCAGCCTGGGCAGCCTGGGCCTGGCTCACCTGCCCAGGCCCCCTGAGAGCCCCGTTCTGGATGACACAGAGTCAACAGGGCTTGGCCTCTGGGGATGGAGCTGTCACCCTCCTGTGCTCATGACCCAGAAGAACGTGAAGAGACAGGAACCTAGAGGTGTCAGCAGGCACTAAGCCACAGTGAAGACCTAGGCTGGGCCAGGCTGGGGTCTGTAACTGTTGGTAATGGTCCCTCCCTGTCACGGGCTCCTCTGGGCCTCCCACGCTCTCATGCTCCTGTCTCTCCTCTCTAACGGCCTCGGCCTCGGCCTCTCTGAGCTCACTCCCCCCTACTGAGCCCCCATACCCTCTTCTAACTCCATTCCACTTGTCGGTTGCCCTCGCTTCTCTGAGTACCACCTCCCTGAGCTCCTTCCCCTCCCAGAGCCTCTAAGACCCCACGGGGCCCCTTCCTTCAGCGGGTGACCTCTTCCTTTCTTTCCTTAAGCGCTTCCCCCTCTCCCTGGGCCCAGGTGTTAGAATTGAGCAGGAACTTCCCCATTTCTTGCCTGGCTGCTCCTCCCCCAATACAGCCTGGACTAGTGTCCATACCGACCCACTGCCGTGGCAGGGCCCTGCATCTTCTCTTTAGAGTATCAGCTGTGAAAATCCCCCCTCTCCCCAAGACTCTATGGATAAGTCTCCACCACCGCACCGCTGCCGCTTCCCTGGATGTGGGACCTGAGCATATGTGTCCTGGGGGATTCCTGGACATTGCTGAACAACTCTGGGAGGTGTGTGGAAGGCATCTTCAGTGTCCCTGCAGGTCACCTTAAATCTTGGGCCAGGAGGGCTCACTCCTGACTCTGCCACAGAGTCCTGGGATCTCTGGGTGAGCCACTGGGCCTCTTCAAGCCACATTTTCCCATTTTGAGTTAAGACCACAAGTTTGTAGTTAGGAGGGATGGATGAATTTTAAATCTCAGCGGCAATTAATAAACCTACGCTTCAAACATTGGAGGTGAATTCTATCTCTGTTGATAGAAACACAGGCTTCCTGACGCACGGATCTGTGGAGCAGAGAGATCTTAAAACCTTAATGCTGGCAGGGCCGTTGGGGGGGGTCATCTGATCAAGCCCCATGGTTTTATGGTTGAGAACACTGAGGCCCAGAGACAGGAAGAGACCTGTTCAAGGTTACACGAGGAGCCAGGGTCAGAGATGGGCCCAGAAAGAAGGTCCTGGGACTCCATCTCATGCCACCCTCCAACCCCTACTGGCCCACAGTGCCCTGGCTCATCCTCACTCAGGAGAGCCTGGAGAATCGAGGGCAGAGAGGTGTTGTGGAAGCCACACTGGGCCCCTGAGGCAGAGGGCTAGAGTTGCACCAAGACTTTGCTCTGTGACCTTGGGAAAGTCATGTCACTTTCAGGCCTTGTTTTGCTCCCCTGTGAAAGGGAGACAGTAGCACCTTTGGCACCAGGTCATGTGAGGATGAAATGAGATACTGTATGTGAAGTGACAGGCCCATGGCAGGGGCTCAGAGTGTGTGTAGGAGTTAAGCGAGAGAGGGTGGGCTCTCCCCCATCTCCTCAGCAGCACCCACGGCTGGCTACTGGGACAGGAGGAGCTGTGATTCTGCCCCACTGGCAGCGAGAAGCAGGCAGAGGAAGAGTCAGTAGGTGAGGCTGACCCCAGCTTTGCTGACAGTTACTTGTGCCCGTGGCCCCAACACAGAGGGTGAGGGCTAACTGCTCAGAAAGGAACAGGCAGTGACCGGCTTGCCAAGGTCAGCAAGAGGCTGGCAGGCAGAGAAGGTGAGAGTGGGTGCGGAGGTGAGCAGGCGGGGCCTGCCAGACCCAGACTCCCCCCCTGGCAGGCGTGATGGTGGCGGGGGTGGGTTGTGATGGGAGCACCCAGCTGGATAATTCAAAGCACATTCCACCTCCAAATATCCCAGTGACCTTGGGGGAGTCAGCGCCTCACTGCACTGCACACCCTCACCCATGTGCTACAGGCTCCTCACCTGGAAAGCTGGCCTCATGAATCAAGAAACTGGCATTTAACTGGGTCTTGATATCAAGGGGCCAGGACAGGTTATCAGCTCCACAGCTGCCCCAGGGAAGACAGCTTGGGTGGCTTCGTGACCTTGGGAAAGTCATTCAAGTCTCATTTCTCAGTTGTGAAATAGGGACATTGATGGCTTCCTTGGCACGTTTTCATGAGGATGAACTGAGTTAGCTGTAGCCTCATATGTGCCTATTATGGAGCCTGGTACGAGGGCCTCAGCCAATGTCCACCTCCTTCTGGGAAGAGAAAGACGTACTTGAAACAGTGCTGGAAACTTTTCCACCTTTGTCTAGCTCCTCCATAAGAAATTCTTACTTGTGTTTGATTTGCTAACACCTGCTCAGCATTTTACAGCTTACAGCTAGTTTCCTATCTAATAGCTGGAGTATTTCTTTGACCGCCAAAGTAGATACTGTTAATGCTATACCTGTTTTACAGATTGGGAAACAGGTTCAGAAAGGTTAAGTGGCTTACCTGAAGTCACATAGCTTGGATATGAACCCATGTCTCTCACACTTCAAAGTCCATGACTCCCTACTCATTCAACCCCACCTTTTAAAATCCAAACCATTCTTTATTCGCTCTTCAAGAATTCCTCTTCCATCCCTCATGGGAGAGTGGGATGGGGCATAAAGTTAAGGAACCAAAAAGCTGATGTGTGGGAGCAGTTTGTTAGCCAGCTTGGTCCTATTTCTGCCTGGGGAACGATCTGGCTGGCACATGCTGGGACCGTGACCTTAAGATGCCCCCTAGACAGAGAAACTCTCCAAACTCTGCCCTGCTCTCCACCAAAGTACCTGCCTTTTCTCTTGTCACAGGATGAAAGACCAGCCCAGGCCCCTTGATGCCAGAAGTGGATGAGTGAGTGAGGTCTTAGGAGAGTGAGAAGTTATGGCTGGGATAGAGAACAGGCATTAGAGTACCAGGTCAGAGCTGGGTGCGTTCCTCTTGTTCCCCCTCCAATCCATCCCCACAGTGGACCTGCTGCCAGAAGCAGGAACTGCAGGAGGCTTCAGCACTGTCCAAGCAGGAGCTCTGGGATGGAGGGGGAGGAGGATACAAGAAAGAGGCTGCGTCTCTTCTCTATCTCTCCTTTTTTTTTTTTTTTTTGTAACCAGGAATTTGCTCTGGGGTTGGTTGGGCCCACTCTGAGCTCCAGAAACTCTCCCTGGGCATCCAGAGAGACCACGTAGAACCCCCCCCCCTAAATTCCTAGTGGCTATTATCTCTTCTGTGCCCTCCATTCTCTCCCCAGTGAGAGAGTAAATGCCATCCTGTGTGAGACCCAGTTCTCGTTGCCAGCTTCTGCCTCCCCAGGGGCGTTTGGACAGCTGGGAAAGGGGCCAGACTGTCCCTTATGCTGCCACCCTGTGCTGGACAGAAGCCCAGCATTCAGGTGGGGGCCTGCTCATTCCATCCCTCCCAGTGACCAGCATCTCCACAGGGTCCTTCATTGGTCTTTCCCTTCCCTAGGGAGCAGGTCCTTCTCCTCAATTGGGGGAGGGCAATTGGACTGCAGTTGGGTGCCTCTCTAGCATCCTTATGGGCCAGGCCATGGTCATTTATGCTCAGTGGAGTCCTGCCCATGACCCGGCAGGGTTCTCACTTTCTCCATCTCTCTCAGCGAAATGAAAAACGTTTCTCATCTCTGTTTCCCAGGTGCCTCGCACCCACGACCAAACACACTAACAGTCCCCCAACCTCTACCCTCTGCTCTGGGATCTGTGGACCGTGGGCCCCGGCCCGTCCGGGGAGGCCCAGGATTCCACCCAGCCCCAGCCCCTCTGGGAAATGCCCCCGCCCCGCCAGGGGCTCTCACCTCCCTGCTGCTGATCGTTGCGCTCCGCCGGGCGCTGGAGCCAGGCCCTCTGGCCCCGCTTGTCTGGGCGGCCTCCGGGCCGCCTCCTCGGCTCGGCTCGGCTTGGCAGGGCAGCTCTGCCGCCCCCGCGGCCCCGCGCCCTCCGTCTCCCCGCGGGCGCCGCTGCCGATTGCTGAAATGCTGGACAGCGCACCACCATGGAGGCGGCCTCCCTGCCCGCTTGCCGGCCAGAGCGGCCCGGCATCCACAGCGCCCCCTATAGTCCTGGAGGCCGACGGCAGCCAAGCCAAGGGACTGGGCGTCTGTCGGGGGCCGGAACCTCCACGGCAGTGACCTGCTCCACGACTTACGGGTAGCGGGTGGGGGCAGGCGCCTGGGGCAAGGGATCCCGCTGGGATGCCCTCTTTCATCGTGCATCCTGGTGGCCTGACCGAGGCCAGGCGGAGTGGTGAGAGACATCCCGAAGGGGTGAGGGTTTTGAGACTGGAATCTCTGGACCTTCTGCGGTGCTGGGTTGGCTGTCTGGAGTCCTGAGTTCAAGTCAGGACCTTGGTAGCCTGTTGTCCTGCAGCTCCCGCCTCCATTTCCTTGGCTGGACAGTGTAGCCGGTGGAGTGAAGGGACCTCGGGTGGGGCGGGCTGTGCAAGGAGCACTGAAAGCACAGAGACCTTTTTGTGGTAGGAAGGAGGCCAGGAACGAGGAGGCCTTTGCATGGAGCCACCAGTGGTATCCCTGTGCTGTCTCAGGAAGCAGGGCTGAAGTGCCAGAGCAAACCTGAGGCAGGGCAGGGGCTAGGATGAAGCAAGTGAGGTACCTGGGGCACAGATTGTACGAAGGCCTTTGCACAACACTGGGAGTCATTCAAGTGAATGTTTGTTATGAATCTGCACGTGTTTATGCGTGTGTGCACCCAGCTGTATATACGTGTGTCTGTTTCTATATTCCCGTCTGTGTGTGCCCTCCTCCCCTCCTCTCTCCTTTCCCCCAAGTTTCTTCACCTACCTGTGTCCTTGGAGTGTATCTTGGGGTCTGTGTGTGTGTGGTTGGGATATTGGCACTGCAGGCCCTTTGAGTCTGCAGAACAAAGCTTGGGGTGGGGGAGAGGGCTGGGCTACAGCTGCTGCTGCCATTACTGCAGCCCCATAGCCCCAGGGGTGAGTCCTCTGCTGGTCTCCTGCCGTCTGGCTGCATGAATATTTCATATGCTGGGGCCTTGAGCTGGCCTAGCACCAGTGTGTTTGCTCCCCCTGCCTGGGAGGGGCTGCCCCCTTTGCCTGGCTGGGCCTCCCGAGGCAGAGGGGTAGTAGGCAGATCAAGGGCTGGAAGAGGGCCCCCTGGAGGGCCTGTGGCCTCGCCTTGCCTGGGGAGCCTTGGCTGGGTGTGCGGAGGGGAGGGGGGGGGGGGGGGAGGAGGCCAGAGGAGATGCAGGGAGGCGGCATCCTCCCAGAGTGAAGCCCATGCCTTAAATGAAATCAAATTAGTTTTTTGAAACCTCACCGCATGATTTGGTTCCTGATCAGCCCCCACCTCAACTCTGTTTGGGACTAGTGCCTGGGAACACGTTGCCCCGGCTGGGCACACCTCCTCCTGCCCTCTCCTCATCTGCCTCTGCAACCCCTGCTCCCTGGCTTCACAGTGGGAGCTGCTTTAGGGGAGAAGGGGAGAGGGGCCTGCAAGCTGGCTGCAAGCAAACCTCCCCAGCTGCCTTGGGCCCTCTCTTCTACCAGACCTGGGATGGGGGAGCCCTGGAAGCCTAGGCAGGCTCTCAGCCCTTGCACTCTTGTGCCCTAGCTCAGAGGGATAGACCTCTATCTTGGTTTCCCTACCAGCCGGCTAATTTTCCAAAAAGAGCTCCTTCCTTTGTGTTACATATTTCAACAAATGGCATCACCATCTGCCCTGGTTTTTCTCCACTTGCCCCTCTCATCCATTCCCATCCTTCTCTGCCCTGTTCTGGGCCTTGGGAGACTGACCTCTGCAGACTGATTACCCAGGTTCCCCTGCTCTTGGCTTCTGGTTGGGTTCATCCAAGGGGAAGCATCACCAGGAGAATGAAGGGCGGGAGGAGAAAGAAGTTAAGTATTTATTCTCCTGCCGAGTTCCTCTCCAGCTCTGGTCCAGTGTCCCCTCATCCATGGCTCCATTCTTCTAGTCAAGCTCTGGCATTAAGTTTCCTCCCTGTGACACTTCAGGCCCAGAGGTGGTAATGGCTCCTGCTGTTATAAGTCTCTGGGTGCTTCTCTATCCCTTGGTGGTCCATGCTCGTATCCCCACCCCATCTCAGTGCATAATCCCTTCATCAGGTTCTCTTCTGTTAAACCTTTGGAGGTGCTGTCGACTTCATTCTGGGTCCCTGGCCCATGCACCCTCTGTCTCAAGTCCAGTCTCCAAGCCAGAGCCCTGTGTGTCCTTGAGCCCTACAATTCCCCCTTCTCCCTGCAGACCTTCCACCTACTGGAACTGTGTTTCTTCTTCACCTCCAGGGTGTCTGCCTGGCCCAAGCCTTGGTCCTGGACCCCAGCTTAGTGCCTGCTCCCTCCCCATTCACTCCCCCCTGAAACATACATCTCTGCTTGGATAGCACTCGATCAACGAACTCTTCCAATGAACCTCATGAAATAACGTCTCCCAGACCAGCACTCTTGTTCCCTCTTATTCTCCTTTAGAAAAATTTACTGTGGTAAAATATTCATGACATAAATTGGCCGTTTTTTGTGTGTGTGTTTTTTTTTGCGGTACGCGGGCCTCTCACCATCGTGGCCTCTCCCGCTGCGGAGCACAGGCTCTGGACGCTCAGGCTCAGCGGCCATGGCTCACGGGCCCAGCCGCTCCGCGGCATGAGGGATCTTCCCGGACCGGGGCACGAACCCGTGTCCCCTGCATCGGCAGGTGGACTCCCAACCACTGCGCCACCAGGGAAGCCCAATTGGCCGTTTTAACTATTTTAAGTGTTTACAGCTTAGTGGCATTAAGTACATTCACAGTGCTGTGCAACCATCACCCAGACCCAAGCTGAAACTCTGTACCCATGAAAGCCCCCCAGCCCCTAATACCCCCCATTCTACTCTCTACCTCTATGAATCTGACAACTCTGTGGGCCTCGCATAGGTGGAATCATACAGTATTTATCTTTTTGTGTCTGGCTTATTTCACTCAGCAGAATGTCCTTAAGTTTCTTCCATGTCATAGCATGTGTCAGAATGTCCTTTTTTAAGACTGAATAATATTCCATTGTATGGAAGGACTACATTTTGTTTATCCATTCATCTATCAATGGACCTTTGGGTTGTTTTCACTTTTTGGCTTATATGGTAATTCTATGTTTAATTTTTTTGAGGAACTGCCATACTGTTTTCCACAGCGGCTACACCATTATAATTCCCACCGCAATGCACAAGAGTTCCAATTTCTCCAGATCCCTGTCAATACTTATTATTTTCTGTTGTTGTTTAGGATAGCCATCCTAATGGGTGTGAATTGGTGTCTCATAGTGGTTTTGATGCATTTCCCTGATGATCAGTGATGTGATCTTTTTGTGTGCTTATTGGTTATTTGTCTGTCTTCTGTGGGGTACTCTCTCTTATTTTTTATCTTATCCCCACGCGTCGTATGACTCATCCACTTGTGTTTTTTCATGTTTTCACACTCTGGACCTTGAGCTCCACGAGGGAAGGCCTTTGCTCACTGCTGTCTTCCCAGCTCCAGCACATAGTAGATGCTCAATAAATATCTGTTGATCAAATGTCTAAATTCTCCCCTTGATGCTTTTCTCCATCCATCTCTGCCGAGCCTCACCAACCGAAATTCTGTCTGTCTTCCATTCTGCCATTTGTATTATGAGAACAATAGTGCCGTGAATAAACTTTTCCAGACACGGGATCCAGGGTCTGATTCAGAGCCCTGCACCTGCAGCAGATTCATATTTTCCCATTCCCCGCATAACCAGACTCCCTGGCCTTCAATCTGTCACTGAATTTGACATTGCCCACCTCCCCAGCAACACTTGTCTCCCCCACTGGCCTTTATACTTGCTGTCCTCCCAACGGTAGCACCTTTCCCTACTTCCCCTGTCCTTCAACACTCAGCTCCAGGGGGAGCTCCCCTTCCAGGCGCCCACCCTCCTACGTGCCTGGTCACCCCTCCTAGGGGCCTCATGCCCAGAGGCAAGAGCAGGAAAGACCCTGTGATGAGAGACCAGCCCGGGCCAGGCTGGGGTGCTTCACTCACCAGAGTTCCCAGGCCCAGAGAGTGGCTTACAGTGGCTTTGACCTCAGAATTGGCCCTTCCCTTTCTCTCTTATTCTGCCCTGTCTCTGATACCCTCTCTCTGTGCCAACCTGTGTCTAGAATGTGAATTCCGTGACGGCGGGGATGCATTGCGCCTACCTCCCATCTCCCACCCTAGCACAGAGGAGGCAAGAATCTTTGCTTGTTGAGTTGGGTTGTCGGGATTTCTGCCTGCCTCCAAGCTCTTCTCCGTTCTCCATCCCCATCTCCCACTTTTTTTTTTTTTTTTTTGCCTCTCCACTCCTCAGACAATCGACTCCTCCCTTTCTCTCTGTCTCTGTCTCTTTCCACTTATCCTTCTGTATGATGTGATGTAGACACGCAGCTTGGGGCACTTGGCCTTGGAGTCAGCCCCTCTCTTCCGGCACTTCTCAAAGTGTTTCCTCTGCCCTCTGCATCAGAACCACCGGAAGCGCTTGTTGAATGTGCTGGTATCTGAGCCTCTCCAGACCTACTCTAAGGGTCATCTACTGCTGGGGAACAACAACCATTTTACTGTATTTCACAAGTCTGTGGGTCAGAAATTTGGGCTTGACTACGTGATTCTTCTGCTCCACGAGGCATTAAATGGGGTCACTAGGTGCTTTCCAGCTGATGGATGTGTTGTGGACTGGAAGGTCCAGGATGCCAGGATGCCTTCTTTCACATGTCTCAGGCCCTGGTGGGGATGGCTGGAGGGCTGGGCTCAGCTCCGCTTCTCTCCTTCTCTGGGTCATCTCAGGGCTCTCCACATGGTGTCTCCAGAAGAGTCGTCAGACTTCTTACACAGCAGCTCAGGGCTCTGAGAGCAAGTGTTCCAAAAGAGAGGAAGTAGACGTTACCAAACTCCTAAGGCAGGCCGAGGCTCAGAGGCACAGCACTTTCCCCGTTTTCTAGCAGTCAAGGCAGTTACGGAGCCCACTCCATTTAAAGTAGTGCTTCCTCACTCATATCCAGAGGTAGGGGACATAGATCCCCTGCTCTTGATGGGAGGAGGGGCAAGGAGTTGGTGGCCATCTTTTTTTTTTTTTTAAATAAATTTATTTATTTATTTATTTTTGGCTGCGTTGGGTCTTTGTTGCTGAGTGCAGGCTTTCTCTAGTTGCTACAAGCAGGGGCTACTCTTCGTTGTGGTGAGCGGACTTCTTATTGCGGTGGCTTCTCTTGTTGCAGAGCACAGGCTCTAGGCATGTGGGCTTCAATAGTTGTGGCACGTGGGCTCAGTAGTTGTGGCTTGTGGGCTGTAGAGCACAGGCTCAGTAGCTGTGTCGCACAGGCTTAGTTGCTCCGCGGCATGTGGGATCTTCCCGGACCAGGGCTCGAACCCGTGTCCCCTGCACTGGCAGGCGGATTCTTAACCACTGCACCACCAGGGAAGTCCTGGTGGCCATATTTAATCAGCCATACCTACTGAGTCACATCTTAGGGGTAGACCCACAATCATGCCCCTGAACTTGAAGAATGCTATGGCCCCCATCTGCCCTAGAACTTGTACTCATCATCCCCTGGGTTGTTCCTTTGCCTCACGGTTACCGGAGCAACCTGGGAGGGAGAATCTTGAGCTGAGTCCAAAGGGTGGGGAAGGTATGACTGACTCAGTGGGAGGAGTGGGTTCTGGAGTCAGGACCCAGGTCTGACGCCCAGATGTACTGCTGACTAACTGTGGATTTGAGAAAGTGATTTAGGCCTCACTGAGCCTCAGTTTCCTCATCTGTAAAATGGGGCTAGTAATACCTGTCTCTGAGGGTTGTGCTCCTTTTCTAATTATTATCGATCATCTCGTGGTCATAGCTTGCAGTGAATTGGTAAAGCAGGTGACAGGCCAGTGATGTTCTGCTGTCTTTTATCTGGAAAATGACAAAACCTGGGTGTCGGGGTCCTGAGACCTTAGTTATTCACTCCTTTCCCCTGGTTCAACCCAAAAGTGTTTTCCTCCTGTTATCCTGTCTGTCTCCTTGCTCCCTTCCCTGTCGCATGGGGGCCCCCTCAGAGCCCAGAACTCTGCTGGGTCCACTCTGCATTCAGGAACCACCAAGCCTCTTTCTCTCGGTGCCTCTCTGCCTGGCCCACTCCAGGCCTCTTCCTCTCCATTTCCCTCCCCTCCTCGTAGTGCATCACTCTCATTTTCTCTGCAGAGCCTGGGAAGTTGAGGAGTCCCTTGTGGCAGACGGGCAGGGCTGACCTTGAAGCAGATCTTTAATAAAAAATGAGCAGAGACAGCAGCCTCCCCCATTCCTCAGCTTGCCTCCCCTGACACCCCTCCTCCCTCCAGCCCCGGCTCTCCTCTCCTTCCCCTGTAAACCTACCGTAAGGGGCTACTGCTCTGGGTTAAGCATCGCCTTCATCAGGGTCCTTTTAGAGGGTGCAAATCCCTGGGCTGTGGGAGTGCGAAGGAGGGAAGTTTTTGTTGGGATGCGGGGTGGGGGGGGGAGGGGGGCGGGAGGAAGTGGTATAGGAGGGGAGGGGGGTATACTCTGAGGCTGTGGGCCTTGCCTGCCTCTGCCTTAGAGCTTTACACAAGAATCCCCCTCCCACCGAGGCCTCACAATTGTCTCAATGGTTCAGCCCCACCCCTGGCCCAAAGCCATCCTGGGCTGCAGTTGGGGGCGTCGGCAGCAGCCTAGGCCTCACCCACTTGGGTACTCGGAATCAAGTCCCCCACAGACCCAGGTCCCACTCAGCCTGAGCGCCGGAGTGAGAGGGACCTGCACCTTGAACACTGCCTTATCCCAGCAATTGCATTCAGCCTCATTACCTCTAATCCTCACAATGAGCTCCTGAGCTGGGGATCACTGTCCCATCTCACAGATGGCAACACTGAGGATCAGAGAAGTTCAGCACTGCCCACAGCCACCCAGCCCATTGGTGACCTGGGCGATGACTTGAGCCACCATCTGTCTGATGCAAAGCCAAGCTTGTCCCCGAACCACTGACCTCAGAGCTGAGCACAGTCTTATTCCTTCTTCCTGCTCCTGACCGGGGCCCACAGTTCCTCCGCTTCCCTGAGGCTGCACCTCACCCTCCAGTGTGGGCCCTGTGGGAGGGACAGGCCTCCCAGAGCCAGGTTGCCAACTCCCTGGCTCCTCAGTGCGTCCCCCTTTCCCCCTGGACCTTTTGGGACCCCAGAGCCTAAACCCACCCTGAGCTGTCCACATGGTGGGTGTGACTCTGGCTGGCCCAGGTACTTTGCCCCTTGGGGTCTTACAGGTGTACAGGAGGTGTAAATATGTGTGTGAACAGATGGGTGGATACAATGTGTGTCAAGGGCCTGGGGAATAGATGAGTGAGTAACTTAGTGAATAAATTTGCAAATGAGTGAATGAATGAGAAGTGATTCAAATGGATCCGTGAATGAGGCACTGAGTCAGTGAACTCCGTCCACCAGGCAAGGTCAGGGCAGGAGCAAAGAGATTGTGTCCTCTCTGGGCTCTGCCTCCCCATGAGGCCCACTGTGACAGAGATGCCCACCAAGTTGTCAATGGGATGTGAATGCCCATCCAGGGACTACATCTCCCAGCATTCCCTGCATACAGATAGACTATGTGACCAATTCTCACCAATGATGTGCAGGCAAAGTGCCATTTTCCTGGAAGAGGCACCTAAGAAGCAGGTGTGCGCTCTCCTTCCTCTCTCCCCTCTCTTCCCCCATCTGCTGGCAGGTTGTACAGGACTCCAAGGCCCTGGGGAGGGGAGAGGGAGCCGCAAGATGGAAGGAGCCTGAGTCCCTGTATCATCATGGGGAAGAGAGCTGCCTGCTGACCAGGAGCATCAGCCTAGGACTGTTAGAGAATGAGAAATAAGTAGCGATAAGCTACTGAAATTTTAGGATTTATTTGTTATAGCAGCTAGCATTTCCTTAAGTGACACACTCACAGAAGCTAATTATTCATTGCCAAGCTATGGAACTCGTCCCTGAAACGCTTAGGCGGGGGCTGTGGAGACCCTCGACAGGCATCTGTGACAAGGGCCAGTAGGGGCTCCATCCTTTGCCTGCTGGTGGTAGGGATAGACAGTGTGACCTCACAGCTTTCTTCTCACCTCTCCCATTCAGGGAGGAGTTAATGTTGCTCTGGGGTTGGGGGAGGGACTCAGGCAGGTATTGGGAATAAAAGTGACTACTTAGACAAAACTATCTTTCTAGAAGTCAGGACAGTGGTTGTCCTTGGGGAGGGCGTGACTAGAAGGGGTATAGGAGGGCTGGTTATGTTGTTTCTTGATCTGGGTGGTGGTCCATGGCTGTGTTCAGTTTGTGAAAATTCATTGAGCTGTATATGTATGATTTCCATACTTTATGTATCATTGTATTTTAATAAAAAATTTTAAATGCCCAGGAGAAGGGAGGGTTAGGGTGAGGAGACAAAAAGAGTAAAAGAAGACAGGGGAATGTCAGCAGAGGGACAGGAGGGGTGCAGGTGGGCAGAGGGCAGCCCTGCCCCTTCACCCATCACTGTAGCCTGGGATGTACACCTTCCTTCTTTTCTTGGCAAGTCACCATAGACCCTCACCCAACACCCATCGTCTCTCCATCCTACACTGGGCACCTACTGCATCCAGGTCCAGGAAGAATCCAGGTTGTCCCAATGGGCAGGTCCCCTGTCCTGGGAACCCCCATCCCCAAGGAGTGTGCAGTGAGCTCTTCTTAAAGGCCTTGAGCGCCACACCTGGGTCCATGTGTTCCGATCAGGACAGGGCGGGCGGGGAGGGGATGCAGAGATGGCAGCTGAGGCTGTCTTGGAGGCTGTGACCCAGTTTCATCTCCAACATTCGTCTGCCAGCAGAAGTGACCCCAGTCACCTGAACCCACCATACACTAAGTCCCATATACAGCCCCATACACATGTCAGATCCACTCATACACACACACACTCAGGAACACTGTTACATCTCTACACCTGGACAACCCAAACCTCAGACACACACAGCACACACACACTCCCGCATCAACATGGGCCCCACACATGTGCGTCCATGCATAAATACTCCCACCAACACATCAGACTCTGGGACAGAGATGGCTAGAGACAGCTTATAGGAGGCGTGCACCCACACCGAACCTGACCCCCGAGGCACCCAGAGGCGATCAACTGAGGGTCTCTTTAGGGGGGTCTTAACCTGGGCGCCATCTCTTTCATGGACGCTTTCCTGACTGTTCAGTGGCCCAAGAGAAGCCCCCCCAGCCCCACCCCAGCTGGAGTGGCAGCCAGAGAGAGCTGGGGCGAGGGCTGGAAGGCAGAGCCAGGTGGGAGCAGCTGGGGAACTCCAGGGTCCTAGACTGGACCAACCTGGGCCTGCCCACTCTGACCGCTCTGGGGAAAGGGCAGCTGGCCTGGGACAGGCTGTCAGGCGGGGACGGTGAAAGAGCAGGCTACTTGGGAAAGGCCTGCACCTGTGTGTGTACATACACGCAGAGATTGGTATAAATGTGATGCATTTAATTGCACACTACCAAAAAGCCTCCCTCTTTCTCTCCCCTGGCCGTGTTTAATGATCCCTCCGGGGACCCCAGCAGGCTAAATTTGCTTCCTGAGCTGAGGCCAGCTCAGACATAAGCCCAGGCTGGCCCAGCCCTGCGGGGTGGGAGGGCCCTGCGCATGTGCTCTGCCTGGGGCTGTCCCCAGGACCCCGGCTTCCTTATCTCTGGCCAGAGCCCTCCTCCCAGTAGCCCTCACCCTCAGACCTGGAGCCCCAGCAGGGCCCTGACCTTCAAGTGAGGAACATGGCAAGGATGGTCACTATGTATTGAGTGCCTACTGTGTGCTGGGGACTTTATTTATTTTTTAAATTAAAAAGAGTTTTTGGCCGCACCGCGCGGCACGTGGAATCTTACTTCCCTGACCAGGGATTGAACCTGTGCCCCCTGCCGTGGAAGGGCGGAGTCCCAACCCCTGGACCACCAGGGAAGTCCTTGCTGTGGATTTTAGACACTAAATCCTCTCAGCAAGCCTGGGAATGGGCATAATTTTACTAGTGAGGAAGCCGAGGCCCAGAGAAGTTAAGTAATTTGCTCAAGGCTGCACAGCCTTGGGGGCTTGGGCATGGGGAGGAGGTCTGGGGTCTGGAGTGAGGTGACCCCTTGTTGGCCCTCAGCAGCCTCACCTCCCAGGCTGTCCTTCTAGACTACTCCAGCCCTGTTGGACTCTCCTTCTGGAAGGTTCTGTCGCACTGGGAAGCGTGGAGTCAAATTTGCAACGTAGCACGGTGCCACCGAAACTTCCGCAATTCCTGTCCTGTCTCCACATTTCTGCTCCTCTGTGTACCTTCTGTGCTATTTAACTCGTTCTTGAAATCAGTTCCTGTTTGTACTCAGCCTTGTCTGAGCCGTGCTGCCCAGGGTGTGGCAGGCTTGATGAGCTGGTTTCCGACATTGAGACACTTGTCATAATAAACGTCCCTAAGTCAGGTCAGGGCCCCTGGGAGAGGCCTGGCCTGGGCAGTGGCCTCCTCCTTCAGCCTCTCCCACAGCTGCTGGGACAGTCCCCCCTCCAACAGCTGGTCACCTGACTCGAGCCTCAGTCTGTTAATTATCTTACACGTACCCGTGCCCAGGAGGTGCCTGGGACAGAGCAGCCGTCCAGTAAAGGCGGTTGAAGCTGCACTGGGCTCGCATCGGGAGGGTGGGAATGGGGGGTGCTCCTGGGCAGCCCCTCCCTGCTTTCCCGTTTGTAACAGCTGTGAGATGTGAAAGGTTCCAGGTGAGGACAAGATGCTCTGTGATGCACACAGGCACTGCCTGGTCCGCTCCAAGCGCTCAGTGGGAGGCGCTTGAGGGTCCCATTGCCCCCCACCCCTTTCCTGAGCCAGAGCTTTTCCCTGAGCCCAGGCCAGGTACATCTGGCATCGGTCACCGCTTTCAGAGCTTACAGTCCCCCAAAACATACACCCCACATACACACACTGCCCACACACACACACACATCACGCAGAATCACCCCAGCCCGTGAAAGAAGCACTCCCAATCACCCCTACCCCAGCCGCAACCAGCCGACCTCCATCTCTGGCAGGAAGGGAGTTAACCTAATTACTGGCCTGCGTCTGCCCGGCAAGAGGCTCTCAGCCTGGCTGGGAGAATATTAGCATCAGCAGGAGCCTGGGAGGGAGAGAGCAGGGCGGGGAGGAGTTATTTTTAGGCAACGGAGGTGGGGTTTGTAGTTGAGCTGGGCTGGTGGCTGAGGGGGCAGGGGGCAATCTTCACGGAGTGATGAAGGGCTCAGGTCAGGGGGTGAGGCAGCCTGGCTGTGGCCCCTCCTAAGAGGGACCAGGCCAGCTCTTAGGAAGGAGGGGAGGGGACAGAGAGAAGGAAGGAGGGACTTGCCAAGCCTTCCTACCAGAGCTGTCCCACGGGGCTGGGTTGCCAGCTGGGAGAATGTGAAATGGCTCTAAAATGGGGAGAAGGCTCTGCATGAGCTGACAGCCCTTCCCCCACCCACAGACAGACACACAGGGTGGGAGCAGGGCGGGGCTTCTCCGTCAGGCCTTGAGAGCAGCTGGGCAGTGGCAGGGTCTGTGACTTCCTGAGGGCACACCAGCTCCTTTGTGAATGGCTGGTCCCCTCCATTCAGGCTCCCGATCTGGGGTCAATGTTCCCCCCATCCTCTGTGGAGTGCCCCCAAGATCCTGTCTCGCAGTGAGGGGCACACGGGGCAACCCCCCAACTCCCAAAGCACATAAAACATCAGAGCATGGTGAGCCAAGAACCCAAGAAATCCAAGGGTCTGGTTTCATGGCACAGAACCGCCCCACATTCAGACAGCCCTGCCCTCCCCAAGGCTGCAGGCACCTTGCTGACTGGGGCAGGGGAAGCTCTGCAGCCAGAATGCCTAGGTTCAAGTCCCAGCTCCCTTCACCTGCTGTGTGACCTTGGAAAGTTACTCAGCCTCTCTGGGCATCACTTCTCTTGCTAATGTAGCCACCTTAGAGGACTGTGATGAGGATAAAAGGGAGTATGTGTGCAAAATGCCTAGGCGGGTGTACCAGTTTCCCGTGGCTGCTGTAACAGATGACTACAAGCTTAGTGGCTTAAAACAACACACATTTATTATCTAACAGTTCTGGAGGTCAGACTTTCTAAAATCAAGGTGTCAGCAGGGCTGCTTTCCTTCTGGAGGCTCTAGGGGAGAATATTTCCTTGCCTGCCTTTCTGGAGGCTGCCTACACTCCTTGGCTTGTGGGCCCTCCCTCCCTCCCTCCTTCTTCAAGGCTTGAAACAGTAGCATCTTCAGATCTCTCTCGCTCTGACCACCTCTGTCATCACAGCCACTGCTTTGATTCTGACTTTGATTCCGCTCTTCCTGCCTCCTTCTTAGGAGGACCATTGTGATTACATTAGACCCACGCAGATAATCCAGGAGAATCTCCGCATCTTAAAATCTTTAACTTCATCATATCTACAAAGTCCCTTGGAAGGTAACATATTCACAGGTTTCAGGGATAAGGAAATGGACATTTCTGGGGGCCATTATTCTGCCTCTGCTAGGAGGCCTGGGAAGTAGTGAGTGCTCAGCAAATGTGAGAGAGGGAAAAGTGCTCACGGCCTGGACAGGGGGACACAGCTTGCACACTTGGGGGATGATTTAGTCGATAGGGGTTTCCAGGGGCTGCCAGGAAGAGTTGGCCCTGGTTCTTGGCTTCCCCCGGCAAAGGCTCAGCCAGCTCATCAAGGTCATTAACACCATCCACTCAGTCCCCGGGTTTTTGTTCCTTGCTGAGGCGGACAGGAGTCGTGTGTCAGGAGGCCACCGGAAGGTAGGGATGACAGCCAGTTCACAGACTGGGAGGTGTATAATTGGAGCTTGAAAGTGGGGGTGTGGTTAGTTTAACCCACGCTGCCGATGGGCTGATGGACTTCTGGGCGGTAGAGGTGGGGCTGGGAGATGCTGGTGTTTTCTCCGTCATCCTTCCCTTCCCACTCACTGCCACCCCGCTTCGGGCCCTTGTCCCTTCTGCTGTCAAAGCGTCCTGAGCAGTCCCCGCTGCCACATCTTTCCTACTTAAGTGTGGCCAGCAGCAAGGACATCACCTGGACCCCTCCCCAGGCTCCTGGGCCACAATCTGTATGTTAACAAGCCCCCGCCTAGGATCGTGTCACCTGCCTGCTCAGCGCCTTTACCCTTCCTGTTCCCACCACCCACAGGACGAGGTCCGAGCTCTGCAGCGTGCATGGAAGAGCCCCACCCCCCCACCCCAAATGGCCTCACTCCCCTCATCGTGTGAACACTGGCCATTCCTCAAACCCTCTGGAGCCCATTCTCCTAAGCCTAGCCTGCTTCTGTCGCGGCTGCCTGCTTGCCGTGACCACCCTGCCCTCCTGGTCGGCTGGAATCCTACCCCTCCTGCAGGGCCAGCTCAAATGGCCTCTCCTTCTCTTCCCTCCTGGCTATCTTGATGGAGCAGTCTTCTCTGATCCTGGCCTCTGCCAAGTTGTCCAGAAGTAACCTAGTCCTCTTCTGAGTCCTGTGGTACTTGATCTGCATTTTTCTGATTCTCTCATCCCTGACTTATCTGTAAGTCCTGAAAGGCAGGAGGCTTATATAGTGAAAAGAGCTCTGGGGCGGCCAGTGTCCAAAGTGCAGTCACTGACTACCCCATCCCCCCTCAGCATAATCTGGAGGGATCTGGAATATTATAGATTCTTGGTCCTTCCTCTCAAGACTGCTAGATCAGAACTTCTGAGGGGTGGACACAGGAACCTGCATTTAAAAAACTTAAAAAAAAATTGAAGTACAATTGATTTACAGTGTTGTGTTATTTACTGCTGTACAGCAAGGTGATTCAGTTATACATATGTATGCATTCTTTTTAAAAAGTATTCTTTTCCATTATGGTTTATCATAAGACATTGAATATAGTCCTGTGCTATACAGTAGGACCTTGTTGTTTATCCATTCTATACATAAAAGCTTACATCTGCTAACTTCAACCTCCCACTCCATCTCTCCCCCAACCCCTCCCCCTTGGCAACCACCCGTCTGTTCTGTTTGTGGTTCTGTTTGTTTCATAGATAGGTTCATTTGTGTCATATTTTAGATTCCACATATAAGTGATATCATACGGTATTTATCCTTCTCTTACTTCACTCAGTATGACCATCTCTAGGTCCATCCATGCTGCTGCAAATGGCATTATTTTGTTCCTTTTTATGGCTAAGTAGTATTCCATTGTATATATGTACCACATCTTCTTTATCCATTCCTCTGTGGATGGACATTTAGGTTGTTTCCACGTCTTGGCTATTGTGAATAGTGCTGCTATGAACACACGGGTGCATGTATCTTTTGAAACTATAGTTTTGTCTGGATATATCCCAGGAGAGGGATTGCTGGATCATATGGTAATTCTATTTTTAGTTTTCTGAGGAACCTCCATACTGTTTTCCACGGTGGCTGCACCAGTTTACATTCCCACCAACAGTGTAGGAGGGGGCTGCATTTTAAGCAAACCCCTTGGACGGGCCTTATGCGGTAACTGCTGGTGTATGGAGACCGGCACCGACATGACCACCCTAAACCAAGACCACTTGTGGAGTCATTGCACTAGGTCCTGCCTGTCAGGGTTGTGACAAGGAAGCAGCAAATGCACCCCAGATCTGGCACAGTGCCTCAAGTACAGAACCTCCAGGAGGCATTAGTCCAACAGCACCGTGCCGTTCAGAGCCATGGTCTTCATAGTAGTGAAAACCTAAACCACCTAATGATCCAACAGTGGAATACGTTTTATAGTACATTCACCCTAAGGGTCATCCAGCTATTAAACAAGTGATATGGGAAGACACGGATACACTTAAAAGAATTGTGCGCGTGTGGTAGAGAATCTCCAGAGTTGGCTCCCAAAGGACCCTTGAGGCCCCTCCCAGCGTGGACCTGGGCTTGCCTGGTGACTCGCTTTAGCCACGAGGATCTGGCAACCGTGATGCTGTGCCGGTTCTGAGCCTAAGCTTTAACGCCTGGCAGCTTCTGCTTTTGCACTTTTGGAAACCCCAGGCCATCAAGTAAGAAATCTGCGTGCCCTGCTGTAGGGCCTCGTGGAGCCCAGCTGTCCCACCACCCCCTCAACAGCAGCCACGTGCCGGAGCCATCACCTTGAACGTGCCTGACTGGCCAGCCCCCCACACCTGGAGGAACAGAAACTTCCAGCGGAACCCTGCCAACCACAGAATCGTGAGACGTAATAAAATACTGGCTTAAAAGCAACTAAATTCTGTGTGTTACACAGTAATTAACCAGGACAGGTTGCAAAACGGCACAAGCAGCTTTATCTCAACTTTTGAAATATGCAAAATCAGGAGCACAAATACTATTATCGGAGATAATTTCCTGTATTTGGCTACATTTTAGTTTTTAAACGATGAACATTATCACTTATATAAGAACACAATGATGTCATACTTGATAAAATCCACTGCAGTTTAAAAAAAAAAAAAAGCTGCAGATAAATGGGTCTCTGTCTACTGGGCGTAGCTCGAGTACCACCTGCCCTTTCACCGGAAGGTCATCACCTGTTGTCAGAAAGTTCTCAGGTATTGAGCTCTCAGTTTCCACTTCAGAGGCCACGGCTTCTGGGGAGCAAACTGTACCCGAAGGGAATCAGGTCTCCCTTTAATTCCCCACATGTATCCTAAGCCCAGCTAATGCAACAAAGTCCCTTCTGGCCACTGATGAAGACACGAAGCCACCTCCCGTGTCCTCAGCCCTGTGGCTGCACCTGGTGTTTTGGTTTGGTTGTTCCTGCCCCTGCCCAGCCCTCCTCACAATTCTGGCTTTGGCTAGTCATTGCCACTGAATATCAGGGCTCGATCAGAAGAGGACGAAGTCCAGCCAGTGGTGCTGTCTGCTTGGCCAGAAAAACCACACAGAAAGAACCTGCGACAGAAGACAGCAGCCCAGCGTCGGCCACTGAGCTGCCACCCGCACAGGCGAGAGGACACCAAGGAATCAGACCCAAGCCGGCCCTTCCTTCAGCTCACACACCTGAGGGACACGATGGTGCAAAGAGCAGGGCTGGGAGAGCAGTTACTGATGAAGATTACCGGCTTGAAGCTACCGAGGAGACCATGACGTTTCAGTCTACTTTTTTTTTTTTTTAACCGTACGCGGGCCTCTCACTGCTGTGGCCTCTCCCGTTGCGGAGCACAGGCTCCGGACGTGCAGGCTCAGCGGCCATGGCTCACGGGCCCAGCCGCTCCGCGGCACGTGGGATCTTCCCAGACCGGGGCACGAACGCCTGCATCGGCAGGCGGTCTCTCAACCACTGCGCCACCAGGGAAGCCCAAGTCTACTTTTTAAACAACACCTGATTCTAATTCGTGATGGAAGAGATGTCAGACACACACTCTGCAGTCAGCTCCAATGGGGCTCTGAAAGCACAGTATTTAATTGGAGACCTTGGAAAAGAAAATCAAAGCCTGCTTTTATTGATGCACCGACAGACTGACCCGAGATTTGGAAGGGGTAGTTCGCTAATACAACCCTCATCATCAAAGCAAACTGAGAAGACCACGGTGTCTGAAGTGGCTTTACAGCGGCACGATGCCTTAATAAGTTACGGAGACGGCCTGCTCGTTAACCGCCTTCTCACTTCATGTTCTTTACAAACTCCTCTCCTTTCTTGATGGAGGCTTTCAGCTCAGGAATGGCCTCGGCGATCATCTTCTCTTCGAAAGGGGAGATTTTGCCAATGCCTAGATTCTTCTCGATGCCCTTTTTCTGAAGGAGAGAGGGGAGGTGGTAAGATTTTACAAGAAAGTTTCCATGAATGGGTTTGTTACAGAAAATCCCACTTGTAACTTCATCAGGCCTGCCTTGCCTGTCTAACCGGTGGCTCCTGGGCAGCCTGCTGAGGGAGCCGCACGCCCTGGGGACGGGGCAGGACCGGGCCGGACGGGTGTGAGCCGTGCCAGGAGCTCAGCTTCTGTCATTCAGCCCTGGGCTGGGAGCCGGGCTCTGGCACTCACTGTGTGTGCACCTGTCACGCACCCGCCAAGTGTGTTTCCTTATTGACCCCACAGGAGGCTGTGAGGACACATGTGGGTTGCTTGGCACACAAAGAACTCAATAATTAGTAGCACCTGAGTTATTCTCCCTGACACAGAGCGTACTTTTGGGATCTAGTTTTTTTCCCAAGTTGGTAAAGGACTAAAGAAACACTTTCGTAGCCACCTGAATCCAACGTAATTAAGGAGATAGATACACATCGGACGTTAGGAAAACAGCAGGCTGGCGTCCAGGCTGCCTCCTCGGAGCCTCCCTGACCAGGACTATCAGCCTTGGGGGCCTCTCCTACAGGCCCCACCATGCTGCACACACCTGCACTCAGCTGGCTCTGGAGCTATAACCACAGGTAGCTCTGGAGACCAGTGTCAGTCTCAGGGATTTTGGACACCAGGGTGTCTGTGGGAAGGGCTTCTTTCTGGGCATGAGAGGAAGGCGAGCACACATTTGCCTGATTCCAGCGGGTGCCCACGGCTAAGACGTGGAAACCTGCTCACTGAAGACTCTGTAGGAGTCAAGGAGACCAGAGAGCTGCCCCAAACCAGCCTGGCTGAAGCCAGCAAGGTGACTAGAAGGGCCCCGTCCCAGTGCATTTCAAGGAGGAAAAGCAGTGAGGCGAGGAGCAGGGCTCAGGAACGCCTGAGCTGGAAGGTCTAACACGTGTGCACGCCCCGGCAGGCCCTGAGGTCAGAATGAGAAGGAACCAGCACAGCCTGGTGCGGGGAAGCCTCTTCTGTGAGGGCTGTCCGTGGGCCGCCTCGGGACACAGCGAGGGTCTCACTGGGAAACATACCCAGGCGGCCGCTGCTGACCGGCTGCTGGGGCCGTGAGATTCCCGTCAGCCCCCACAGACTGAGATTTCTCCCCGCCACTGCTTCTGTGATGCTTCTACCCTCAAAAGTCCAAGCACAGGCCAGGCAGTGAGATGCAGTTACTGCACAAGGAAATCTGAACCATGAAGCAAACGCACGGAGTACAGCTGCTGAGTCTCAGCTACAGAAAATGCTCCTCCTTCCGGCCAAGACCTGGCCTCTGGGATACATACCCCCAGCAGCAATGGTGTGGAGAAGTACGGACAGTCCGTTTCTTGGGACTTAACGAAGGAACATTCGACAACTCCTTCCTTTCCGTTCATCGCATCCACGAGGGAGAAGACAAACCGGGCTCCAGCATACGCCATGGATAGGGTGGCAGAGCCTAGGAGGACAAAGGCAGGTCAGCCAAGCTAGCGCTGCGACCGTAAGACCCAGACGAGCGACCCAGACGAGCTTCCCCGCCAGCTAAAACCCCATCTGCATAACCTCCAGCTTTCCAGTCTCATCAGGAATTTAGGTCAGCATCCCTTGAAGTGACAGACCCGCAGACGGCACGCAATTAGCTCTGCTGACCTCAAACACTACTCCACGCCCCCCAGTGAGCTGCGCTGCCCTCTGACCGGGGGGGCTGCTTATCGAGCAGATGGACGTGAGACTTAGAAAAGGACCCACTCCTTGCTGGGCCCTCATGAGTCTTCGGCTCTGCCTCTAAAAGCCTGGGGCCGCCTGAGCGCCTACCTGCTCCGGCCTTAGCCTTGACCACCTCCGTGCCGGCCTCCTGGATCCGCCCGATGAGGGTGGTCAGCTGGTCCTGGGGGAAGTCCACCTTGGGGGTGCACTGCAAGTGGAAGTCACAGGGCTCACGTGAGCAGGACCAGGCTCCGGTCACCTCCCAGCCCCACGCCTGGCGGGCCCCGGCATCGCTGCCACGTGGGAAATCAAGACCTTTTCCTTAAAGAAAAAGCCGACTTTGTTGGGAGGTGTAGTGAGTTCTCTACTCATTAAAAAAAAAAAAAAAACTTTCTCTATTTTGGACTAATTTTAGACTTAGAGAAACGTTGTAAAAATAGCAGATTTTTCCTCACCCGGCTTACCCTGATAACACTTTACATAACCACAGTGCAGTTATAAAGAACAGGAAATTAACTAAACCACAGACCTTACTCAAGTGTCACCGACTGTTCCACTACCGTCCCTTCTGTTCAGGGTTCTGCCCAGGACCCACCAGCACCCAGGGATCTCGCCTTTGACTGCTTCCTCAGTCCTCCCCTGGCTTTCAGGACATCTGTCAAGGGTACTGAATGCTCGCTTTGTAGGATGTCCATCAACTTAGGTTTAAAAGGTGCTTCCTCAGTATTTTCTCCTGAGGTTATGAGGTGATTTATCTTATTCTCAGTGGTGTTTACCTTGTCTCTCCTCATTTTTAAACAAAGCAGCTTTGCCTGCTCTGACCTAATCGGGAAGGCAGTGATGTTTCCACCAGCAGTTTTCACTGTGTAGGAGCTGGCCCTTTTGAACACCTTCTGACCACACTCACTCCCGCAGCTGTGGACGCTTCAAAGTAACAACAGACGGTGAGATCCGTGTCAGCCTGATCCGAGGGCCCCAAAGTGAACCTCTGAACTGTGCTCGTGGTCTTGAGGCTTCCGGGCAGGGTGACACACGCACCTGAGAGACCAGGGGGATGATGGTCTTCCCAGCATGGCCGCCAATGACAGGAACGCTGACGCGAGCCGGGTCCAAACCCTGGTCACCAAAAGTGGAAAGCCTGATTAACTTTTAACAAGCACTTTGAGTGTAAAACACGTCATATGCACCTAAAGCACCAACACCGGAAAAATCCACAGAACTCGGAAACCAGGTAGGAGGCCGCCTGACTCCAGCCGTGCTCACATGTCCCACTAGGCGCCCCCTGCAGTTTCAACACACGCAGTGAGTAACCTGGTGTCTGGTGAGGTCACTCCGAGGCTTTCCCTTCACAATGCGCTGAAAACTGCCTTCGTGAAGGGTCCCAATTGGTTCCCATCAGTCCGACAGCTTCTTGGAATCAGAGGATGACAAATCCTCTTTCCCACACCTGATGTCATCCCCATGCCTTAGCTCAGACTTATGTGCCTACACTTTGTTACAGAGAACAAAAACCTCGTATCAGAGCAAGACTCCAGAACACCCAGGGGTGAGAAGTCTGTCAACTCAAACAGTGATTGGAACAGAAAGAAGGAAACCAAGTTGAAAGGGGTCACAACGCCAAGGTTCATTAAGTGGGGCTTGCTGGGACGGCTGATTCATTTGTTAAACCGGAGGCACGATGCCCCCAAGAATCTGCGAACCAGGTATTTCTTAACACAGTCAAAAAAAGAAGCTGGTGGGAGTAACGGGAGGGGGTGAGCAGTCCCCAAATGCTGCCACCTTCCCCAAATGCTGCAGCTGCTAAAGAGAGACACCGTAAGTTAGGAACCAGCCTTGCCTAGGTTGGGGAGCCCAGCCACAAGGGTGGGCAGACCCAGCAGCACCGTTAACGGACACGCACGGCAGTGTCTACAGGCCAGGGCACCACGCCGGTCACCAGGGACACAGGCACGAACAGAAAGGGCCCCTGCTTTTGAGAAGCTCATTGTCCAAAATGAGACAGATACAAACAGACGTTCCAATGCGAAGGGTGAAGCCAGCCACAGGGTGGCTCTGGAAGGCACCTGAGAGAAGGCCTCCTGGGGCAGACCTAACTTCATCTGGGAAGGAGCAGGACTCCACCAAGGGAAGCGTATTCTAGGCAAAAGGAGCAGAAAGAACAAAGACCTGGGGGTTCACAGGGCAGGTACCATCAGCAGAGCATGAAGTGCAAAGGGCAAGCCCAGTGGAAGGCAGGGGTAGAGACGGCCGAGGGGGGAGCCAGAGGCTGCGAGGTTAAGGGCAGCCTTTCACCCTCCATGCAATCCAGGAACTTTTCAGAATGCCAGGCAGCCTGAGGTAAAGGGCGCACTCCTTAACTGATGGATCCGGGGCGGAGACATGCTTCCCCACCTCACATGGCAAAGCTTTGAGGCCAAGCCTCCACGGTCTAACAGAACTCTCTGTGGGAACACAGCAGCCACGTGGGGCTCTGGAGCATCTCAAGTGTGGCTGGTGCAACAGAGGACCACAGTTTCTAATTTAATTATAATTAATTCAAATAGCCACAGGTATCTACTGTTGCAGCAGGATTAGGGGCCCAGGGGAAACGCGTGCTTCCCCCTGGAGTTGGCAGCACCACGGGAGCCCTAAGAGAACGAGCACTGCTGCTTCCAGGAACCAGGGGCGTGTGCCTCGGGAAGCTGGAACCCCCACCTCCCGGCCTGGGTGCGTTCAGACTCGGCTTCACTGAGACCCGCTCCGCAAAGCCTTTTCTGACTCAAAGCCAACCACAGTCTAAACACACGTGCACTGAAACGGTGATTCAGTTGTCTCTGGAATTAAAGTGTCTCTTTCTGCTTCACTCACAGAGCTCCCAGGCCCCGTGGCCACATCTCAGGGATCCGACCCCACTCGGAGAGCAGAGCCTGAGGAACACGCCAGAGCATGAATCACAGCGGGGCACCGTACCGTCCACACCCTAGAAGAGAAGTGCTGGGCGCAGGGGAGGAAGAGGAAGGTCAACGGTCCTGCGTGCGCCCTTCTCACTAAGCTGTGTGCACAATTATTTCCGACTTGGGAGGACCCCCTCTTCCACAAGTTCACGAAAAATGGCCTGAAGCTCAGGAGGGACACTTATTTGGGCCAGAGGAAGTGGTTCTGCTGGGTCCATAACCCAACAGACTAGACAGCGAGCTGTGAAAGGTACCGAGGACTCAGGACCTGGCGCCGGTGCCAAACCCCCCTCGGGACAAGCCTGGCGGCTCAGGAAGAAGCAGGCAGCCAGCGGGAGCAGAACTGAGGTAAGTCACTGCAGGCACCCAGGAAGGGAGTCAGAACACAGACCAGGGACAAGAGTTCTGACATGATTTCAGGGACTTTCCCAAGTTCTTCGTGTTTGCTGACTTTATCATTTGTCTAATGGTTAGCAGGTAAAACCTGTTAGGACCAGTTTTCAGAGCCGAGCCGATGAACACGAAGAGCACAACCCAGTCTAGCCAGTGAGAAACCCAGGGAAAGCCGAACCCTTGCTACAGCAGGGAGAAGAGCAAGCTTGGCCGGTTCCAGCCCGCAGGGGCCTGCCGTCTGCGTTCCCCGCGCAAGCTGCTTCCCACCAAGGAGGCGAGCTATAAAGACATGTAAACCCTCCAGTTACATGTGGCCTGTAAGGGCCCCGGTGTCCTCCAGGCCCGTAAATGAGCCAAGCATAGCCAGAGAGGTTCCGAAAGGGAAGCTGAAAGATGCCCGATGCAGCTCTTACCTTCAGTTCTGCAACAAAAGCGTTGGCTCGGACAATGTCCAGGGTTGTCACCCCAAATATTTTATTGGGGTTGTACACTCCGTGTTTCTTGAAAACTTCTGCTGTGATTGGGATGGTGGAGTTAACCTAGTAAATCCAAGAGAGAGGGGCAGAATTTGCCTGTGTTCTGAGAGCAGAGCCTCGCGACAGGAGGAAAAATCTTCTCGTCAGACCATGAACAAGCTCTAAGCTGTCACGGTAAATTGCCCTGATAAGCGACCCTCACGATGGAAGGCCCCCTACTCTAAAAGACTGCTGCTTCTCCCCGCCACGAGAAAGAAGAAACCATTCACTGGGGAAGGCACTCTTCTCCTTGGTGGCCTCCGAGCCCAAAGTTCAAACATGCACGTGACCCTTCAACTATCAACTTAAAAATGTGATGAAGGCTCCACAAGGCACCTTCTGCTCCAGCTGGGACTTAGCCCAAATGGCCATTAAAAGAAAAGAAAAGACAGCCTAGCAAGAAGCTACAAGCTACAAGCTCAGTCCCAGCTCTGTCACTCTGTGTCGTAACCCCGGCCAAGTTACCTCAACTCCTTAGAACTCAGTTTCTTAAAACGGGAGACAACTACCTCATGAGGTGGTTGTGAAACTTTAAGTGATTTAATACATGGCAAGGGTTTAACACATTACCTGGTACATAGAAAGAATAAAAACAAGACAAAACCAGCGAGATTTATATTAGGCACCGGTTAATCTGCCCCCCCCCCAAGATCTTCTGACCAGTTGCCCCCGAGGAAAGGTGAGCTGGTTGGAAAGGGCAGGATCCTCTTCTCAGAGGCCACGGGCACAAGCTCTGCGTGTTTATCAGCGGCCACGTTCCTGAGTCCACATCAGTGTCACTGCACTTTCACCCAGATCCTTCTTGTACTCGCGAGACCAGACCAACCAGCAGGGAGGAACAGAAGGGCTGCTGTCAAATGCAACCTGAGGCCCTGCTAGGGCGGGCGTGGGAGCCACAGCCGACTTCTCAGGAGGGACACAGCACCCGGAGTTTCTGAACTGAAGAGCTAGCTTCCTGCAAAAAGCAGCAAGCAGGGCTTGGGGGGCTGCGTACGGGACCATGTGTGAGTGTGAGGAGGGAGGAGGCGCCAGGAAGCAGGAACTGCAAACCCCAAGTAGAACACAGGAAAAGGAAGGAGTTAACAGGCTACCACAGTCACGGCTGAAGCAGCCGCAGGAATGGGCTTATTTTCCAGGTGGAAAAACTAAGATACCGAGAGGGGAAGCGATCTGCCCAAAGGCACACGGTCGATGGGAAAACCAGGTTAAAATTCACTTGGTCTATGCCAGAAGGAATCCTTAGGAAATAAATTTAAGGGCCTTTTATTAGCTCATCCACTTTATCCATTTCAGCACACGAACCTGATTATTCCCCCGCTAAGCACAGAAGCACACTCTTGCTAACTGTGGACTTTCATGCGGCATCAGCGGCCGGCACTCACCGGATTTGCAATGATGCAGATCATGGCCTCGGGGCAGTGCTGGGCACAGGCAGCAGTCAGGGTGGCCACAATCGTGGCGTTGGTGTTGAACAGGTCATCCCGGGTCATGCCTGAGAACAATCCAATTCGAGGTGGTCATAAAGCACAGGACGAATTTCCAAACATGTACCACGTTGTGTGTGTTTGTTGTTATGGGAGATTCAAACATGAGTGAGACAGGGTCCCTGTTTCAAGTAAATCCATCTTGTAGGGAAAACAGCCCAGTGTGATAAGTGCCAAGATAGAGGTCTGTGAGGGTGGAGCGTGGGGAGGGGAATGAGGGGGGTTATACCCGAGGAGGATCACCAAGGACCAGTACAGCTTCCAAGGTGGAGGCAGGTGGAGGAAAGGGCCTTGCATGCAAAAAAAAAAAGTGCACACAGAACACAATGAGACTGGGCGAGGGGACCCAGGGACAGGTGGAGGGCTTCATCTGTACCCCACAGGCATTGGGGAGCCTTTGGAATTTTTTCTGCAGCAGAGATCTGACCAGATCCATTTTTCATGGAAAACCACATCCTCAGCTGACCTGTGGGGAGATGCTAGGCAAGGAGTTCAACACACACCTGGTTTTCTTGGGACTCCCGCTGGAATCACCACCACGTCGCAGCCCTTCAGGCAGTCTGGCAGCTGCTCAGGTCCGAGGTAACCTGGAAAAAACACCCACGTGAGCAATTTCACCACTTCCGACTTGGAGAGGCCAGCACGTCTGTGGGGACAGAGCCCGGGTAGGATGGGCCCACCTGAGTCCAAGTCTGGCCACAGGCCTCAAGACAGGCTGGAAGGACCGCCCACGAAGGGGTTCCTCTTCTGGAGAACTACCACTGTGGGCCTGATGACACCGGCTGGCAGGACAGTCTCTTTCACTCCACTTTCCTCCAGCCTCACTGGCCCAGTCCCGATTCGGAACACAGTAACCGTCCAGGTTCCCACAGAATCAGCCAAGTCGGCTGCTTTTCCTTATCCAACCCAACTCGCCAGCACTTCTAAGTCCTTCTCGGCTCCCAGTAAGAGCTGCTTATGCCACGTCATGGTCATCCTAACAAAAGCTCTGTCTCGGAGTCAGATCAGAAGGCACGGTGGAGGCCAGGAGAGAAAAGCCCCGTGCTGAGAAGCAGGGACGAAATATTAGCATCCATTCTGTTTACTCCTATCATCCGAGGAATAAAAGGTCCACGTTCAAAGATCTCGGGGAAATCGGCCAAAATCTGCTTTGATTTGGCTTCTCCCTTATTGTGGGAGCTTTTGGAAACGCAAATGTACAGCCCAAAAGAAAATGAGCGAACTAATTCAGAGGGACCACGGAAGGCACACGAACAAATGATCTGACAGTCACTCAATCTCCTGTGCTGTCTACACGAGATGAAGATACATGCAAACACCATCCAACGGTCTCACACTGACAGCAGAGACGGAAAGCAGTACAAGTTTTCTGCACAGCAATCTGACACTTTATAGTAAAAGCTTTAAAATAGTCATACCTACTCATTCTACTTTTAGGATTCTATTTTTTTTTTTAAGGATTCTAAGAAACAAGATGTAAAGATAAAGATGTTTACACAGCCTAGCTATTTACAGTAGAGCAAAACAGGAAACAGCCCAATGGACAACACTGTGGGTATAATAATAAGTGATAAATTATAGTACACCTTTAAAAATGATTTTACCAAGAATTTGGTGACATAGAAAAATGCTGCTATAATGTGAAGGTAAGATAAGCAGGATATATATAATTATATGTAATTATGAGTGACTTCTTGGATGACATAGCTAGATGTCCCTTGGATTTTCCTAAGGTGGCCATGCTCTGAAGAAGCTGGCAGAGGAAACCCTGGGGTGGAGGGACGGCCCAAGGTGGGGAGCAGGTGGCAGCATTTCTCACTGTCCCCACGCCCCTGCACGAGGCTGCCTCTTCCCCATCCTCATATTACTTGTTAAATTATAAAAAATTAAAAATGGGAAGGAGAGACCACCGTTGTTATTCTCAAAGACACTATTTAAATTTTTGTAGACTCAAGTCAAGAAAGGTGCAATAATTTATAAAATTTAATTCTAAAATGAACATGGAAACCCCAAGTCTCTGAACACCTAGTTTCACTTAAGAATCTCACTCTAAACCTGAATCCTGGCTGACGGGGGAGGAGACATGTAAGTTCTCCAGGGTCGGCGTGCTCAATACCTTTTACTGTCGCTCTGGTCTCTATGTGGCTCAGATCGGCGGCCACTCCGGGTGTATGAGCAATATCGTAGAGGGTCAGGCGGCTCACCAAGGGGCTGTTCTTCAGGAGAAGTGAAAGCGGCTGCCCGATTCCTCCGGAAGCCCCCAGCACGGCTACTTTAGCATTGTTCTAGAAAGAGGCACAGAGAGAGGACTGTGAAGATGGAATCAGCATTAAAAGGATTCACATGGTAATAAACCGCAGAGTACTGCACTGGGTCTTTTTTATTGCAGCAGTACCAAATGAAGATGCAATCGTATTCCTACCATTCCAAAGGCCCCCTTTCCTTCTGAAGTTCAGAGGTTTGCCTCAGGAAAATGGGGGAGAACTCATGTCTCTAGATGCTGTGACAGTCAGGGGCATACTCCTGTACCCTCCGAAAGGGGAGCAAACTTCACTCAATCGCCACCTGGACTGGTAACAGAAGCCTTTCCTTCAATGTGCAGTTTTATTATTTTTTAAATAAATTTATTTATCTTGGGCTGAATTGGGTCTTTGTTGCTGCGCACAGGGCTTTCTCTAGTTGCGGTGAGCGGGGGCTACTCTTCGTTGCGGTGTGCGGGCTTCTCATTGCGGTGGCTTCTCGTTGCGGAGCACGGGCTCTAGGCACGCAAGCTTCAGTAGTTGTGGCTCACGGGCTCTATAATGCAGGCTCAGTAGCTGTGGTGCAGGCTTAGTCGCTCCGCGGCATGTGGGACCTTCCTGAACCAGGGCTCGAACCCGTGTCCCCTGCATTGGCAGGCGGATTCTTAACCACTGCGAGTGAGGCTGTTTCTAACCTAAACTCACAAATGAGAAGGGGAGCCTATCCCGGGCAAGCAGGCAGGGAGCTGCCAGGGAAGAAGACAAACCGAGAGAAGAGCAGCCACAAGAACGCAAAGCATGGCGTGTGGTCCTCTAGGGCAGCCGTGTACTCTGGGTCTTTACATTATCACTGCACACTGTGTTCCACAGCAACGGATGCTAGAAATAACGGGCTTCTGTTATCAAAAACAAAAATCAAACCAAACAAACCAAAACTCAAGCCAAACCCCAAACCACCACACAGTGTAATCTGCTTGAGGAAACTAAAACTCTAAAAAGCATATATTACATCTAAGATTGGAATTCAGGTTTCATTTGTTTGTTTTTAAGTTGGTGCTTTAAAGGTGGACCCTTGACTTCATAGAAAACTAGCTGGACCAACCCAGAACCTGAGGTCTGGCAATCTCACCCATCTCCAGACCTTCAATTATCACTCCCACATCCTGTCCCGAATCCTAAGGACTCCCAAATTCCAACTCCACATTCCCAGTTCTGTTAGGCATACCCACTGGTCCCACAAACCCAACTGTGTAAATAAATTTGTCCTTACTACCTCTCCCATCCCTGTTCCCAAATGGCATCTGTGTTCACCCAAATTCAAAACTCTAGAGCTGTCTTCTGCTTCTTCCCTTACTGGAGACACCCAGTTAGGACACGAAAGGACTTGGCATCTCAAGCATCTTCCCGATCTGCCCCCGATTTCCATCCTGATTCCATTATCTAACTTAGGTCCTCAGCTCCACCTCTAAACCACCCTTCCAAAAATTCAAAGTTTTAATCATTTCCTTGGGTAAAAAATCTTCTCAAGTTCCTCACGCCCAGATTACTCAGCCTGGCTCTCAAGGCTGACCAGGGCTCCAATGTGGGGAGCATAAGACAGTTCCCTTGGTGTGCAGGATGTCAATGTCAAGGCTGTGTCTTTCATCAGTCAGGTGAAGAATTAAACTCTACCAAGAAAGAGACTGACCTGGTGCTCTCAATTAGGGTCCTTAAGTGAATCAGTCCCACATGACACAGAAGATGAACCCAACACAGGGAGAGGGAAGAGGGGATTGCTCTCAGTGTGACGAGGTGATGTTATTGTTTGTATATTATAAGGTTTCATCAACTTAGTTAATATTTATAAAAACATAACTTGTAAGTGGTGATATCTTTACAGTGAGATGCGAATCTCTGGTACTGCAGGTTAGCTCATAATCTCTTTGTAAACAAGCTGTTTCCAAACTCCGTATCTTTTTCCACGTTGAGGAGTGGTTGTCAACAGCACACTGTTTAGCAACGGGGCTCTGAAAATGGATGTAGAGTAACACTTCCTTCACTTATAAGTTTCCTTTTTATAATCTGTTATGGTTTTTAAATTTCTGTGTTTTGTGTCATACATATTAGTACATTAGTACATACGGAAAGACATAAATACACTGAGGTTGAAGTCTCCCTAGGCCAATGTACCATCTGGCTCAAGCTCATCTTTCTGACTTATACACTTATATACTTCAACAACTCCACATTTATTTCCAATAGGCATTTTAAACTCAACACATCCAAATCTGAGCTCCTGATACCCACCCCCCTACAATCACTCTCTATTAGCAGTATTTCCCACCTCAGCAAATCTCAACTCCAAAACCCAAAGCCTTGGTTTTCTCCATGTTCCTCTTTCTCTCCATACATCTCATGAAATCGTTATCAGCAAATCCCACTGTCTTACCTGCAGTTAATCTCCCTTCCCCCACTCCTCAGCATCAATCTTCATCACCTCCACCTGTCCTACCTTTGTTTACTCACTGTTGGCTTAAGTGCCACTTCTCACTCATCCTGGTATCACCTGCAGCACCCAGCACAGTTCTGGGCAACACGGATACTCAAATGTACTCATTCGTATATTTATTTTTCGAATGAACTGAATGCACAGGAAACTGATTTGAAGAACAAAAGCTAAGTAAGAAATGTGGAACCTCATTTAATAATCACCTCCCTTTTGAGGTGTGGTACTTCAGGAGGCAATGTGGGCAACTCCTGGATTCTAACTTTGGTTGTATTAGAATCACTTGGGGAACTTGGTAAAAAACACGGAGGCCCAGGTCCTACCCTCCTTCGATGAGCCTCGGCCTCTGATCTTTACCAGCTTTCAGGTGATTCTGACACAACAGAGTTTGGGAATCGCTGCCCTAGAAGAAGACGGCTAAAAATAGCTTGGGCTTAAGTAGTCTCAGGCCAAGCCGCGCAGTTAACAACACCCGGGGGCAGGCCCAGTCCGCCCACCGCAGGAAGGAGCCTTCAAAAGGTCCTCAAGAGGAAGCAGAGTCTTCCGGTTCTTAGAGGAAAGGCTTGATGATCCAAAAAAGTCACTGACAGTGGTCAGGAGAGCTGAATTTTAATCCTCTGGCCAAAACACTGTGTAACCTTGGACCAATGCTCTGCCCTCGGTATCTCTGCCTGCCTGCACTATGGAGTTAAAAATTACAGTGTAGGGGCTTCCCTGGTGGCGCAGTGGTTGATAGTCCGCCTGCCGATGCAGGGGATGCGGGTTCGTGCCCCGGTCCGGGAAGACCCCACATGCCGCGGAGCGGCTGGGCCCGTGAGCCATGGCTGCTGAGCCTGCGCGTCCGGAGCCTGTGCTCCGCAACGGGAGAGGCCACAACAGTGAGAGGCCCGCGTACCGCAAACAAACAAAAAAATTACACAGTGCTTGTACGGACGCTGCAAGAACGAGGTTAGTCTCTCAAAATACTATGGAAAATAAGTTACTTTCGGCCCTAGAGCCCTGGCTTCTCCACCTTGAAGGAGCACAGGTCACGAGTAGACCCTCTGGGGGGCTCGGGGGCGAACTGGGAGACTCGGAGAAGCGCCCCGGTCCTGGATCCAGCTGGACTACTTCCCCACCCCCGACTCCTGGGCTTTCTCCCCCGCACCTCCTGCCCGGTATCAGGGCCGGCCCAGGACGCCACAGCCCAGGACCAGCACCAGGTGGTCCTGCGGTCCAGGCTGGCCCGGGGGTCAAGGCTGCTCGCGAGCCAGGAGCACACGTGGCCTAGGTCGGGGAGCCTCCACCTGCAGGCAGCCCCTCGCAGGACCTACCTGGGCCGAGGTGCTGAAGCTGCGGCGGAGAGCGGCGCTGGCAGGCCGGGCGAGGGCGGAGAGCATGGCTGAGACGGGCGCGGCGCGGACTGGTCGGCGAAGGAGCTAGCAGTAGGACAGTGACTCCAACGACCTCCACGCTGCACCGGGCCTCCCGGCTCTGCTCCACCTGGCCTCGCGAGAGTGGCCTGGCTTCCGGCACCCCACCTTCTAGATCTCGCGGTATTTCGGCCACATCCGGACTGTCGCGGAGGCCGGCGGAGGAACGCTCTCCGTGCGCAGTCCTGGGGTGGGTCGTTGTGCGGTCGGGCGCCGTGCGGCCTGTCGGGGAGACGCGGTCGGAGTGGGAGGGAGAGTCAGCACCCGAGAGGTGGAAGAAGACAGGCTTTAGGCTGGAAGAGCCCTAGAGGAGCGATTTTGCAGGTGGGGGCCCCAGACAGAGGCTCTGATAGGGAGACTGGTTGAGGTCGCGCCGCAGGCCCGACAGAATGGGTGCGGCCCGAGCCCCCCGAGCTCAGTCCAACCCACCCCTCCTGTCCCTGGAGGCGGGAGGGGCTCCGAGCTTTGGAAAGCTCTGGAAAGGAAAGCGGGGAGGGGAGGTTGAGAGTCCCGCGGTTGGGGTGGAGGATGAAGGCTCCTCTAATCAGTCCCTCCCGTGCACCCCTCCCCCCCGGTCGCACACACCCCGTCCACCCGCCAGTGTCGTCGTCCCTCCTGGTGCCCAGGATCTTCTAGTAGAGTTTACAAAGCTTTAGAGACACCCCTACCAAGAATGGCCGACCCTGAGCACTGACGTGGCGCGAGACACTGTTCTACGAGTTTACAGGAAAGCAGTCTCGCGTTACAGATGAGGAAACAGGTATACAGGTGATAACCTGCGAAGTCACCCAGTCCCTGCCCCTCCGGTCTGCCCAGCCGTGCTGTGAACCCGGCCACACTGTTTCTGCTTTAGGGACCAAGAAACCATGGCTGAGCTCAGTTAAGTGGATTCGTTCAGAGTCTACCAGAAAGAAAGTAAAGATACGGTTTCTCCTCACAAGAAGCGTATTTAAGTTGATCAGTATCCTTATAAGCTTCATTTGCCCCACTGCTGTTTTCTGGGCATACAGAGAATTCCTTGCCCACAAAAAGTTCAGGGTCAAGTGGGACAGGTAGGTGTGTTGCAGGTTGTTAACCTTAGAGGAGTGTACAAACCCAGTGGGGGGGGACCAGTGACCGCTTCCCTGGGAACAGTGGTCAGGGAACCAGCGGTGAAAAGAACAGTTAGCAGAGGTGCTGAAGAACCTATCCGTAGGAGGGAGTGCATGGTGCCTGACTTACTCTTTCCTCCCTCCTTTCCACTTGTTTATTGAGCTACTAAGATGTGCCAGTCCAATTTTGGAGCTGGGTGTTCAACTATGAACAAGATCCAGACATTTTCTGCTTTCCGGGAGCTCAGAGGCTAGTGGGGAGACAGGTAAACTGCAAGCAGCATGGTATGGCTAACACCAGGAGAATTACGAGGGGCTGTGGGAACACAAAGGAGGTCCATCTACCCCAGATTTGGGGTGGAGGTGGGGGCCATGTGAGAGAGGACTTTGGAGGATGAAACATCTAAGCTGAGATGTAAAGGAAGAGCAGGAGTTTCTCAGTGGGACCATTCACCTCCACAGGAGGGAGAGATCCTTGCCTGGGCTTTGGACCTCTCAAAGCGGGGGCACTAGGAGCTGGGCGTTTAACAATGGGAAGTGTCCAGATGAGAAAGAAAGGGAAAAGAGCCCAAAGAAAAACCTGGAGGAAGGGACAGTGAACAGATAATTTCTGTTGGAGAGGGGACATGAGGACAAACAGTGTTCTTTATCTTATCACTGACTGTGTTCTCTCTAATTGTTTACCTCTCTATCTTACCACTAGAACTGAAAGCATCTTACAGTCAGGTTCTTTCATCTCTTTATTGTCCAGCATCTGACCAGGCTGAGAGTGGGTTTCTGAATTTTGGGAGAGTTGAGTAGTTTTAGATACAAGGCTGGAAAACCTAGATTGTGCAGGACTTAACCGAATGTTAGCTGAGAAGTTTGTATTTTATTCCTCGGGAAGCAGGTGTTTATCAAAGGCTTTTGTGATGCCACCAGAACTGTGTTTGAGGAAGATTAGACTGACTTTGGCGTGTTAAAAGTTCCAAGGGAAAAATGTGCAGGGCAGGGAGATTGTTCAGGAGGCTATCTAATGAGATGATAAATATCTGAGTTACTGTGATGGTTTTAGAAATGGTGAAGTGGGGCCAAATGAGGGAGGGGGAAGAATTGATAAGCGTTTGTGCCCATCTGGGTTTAAGAAACAAATGGAAGTGATGTGGGAAACCAGCCTGAGAGAACTGTATATGTACAGAAATGGAATTCAGGGTGTGTGTGGAAGGAGAGCTGGCTGGAGAAAAAGTAAAGAGTTCTGTTTTAGATGGGCTACATTGGAAGTGATGGTGAGTTGTCCATATAGAAATATCAGTGGACACTTGGGGAATTACTCCAAGGGGAAATATGGGATTGAAACCCCTGAGAGAGGCCAGGGCTGAAGTCATTCCTATAGAGGGGAGAGCTGAGGCCAGGGGAGAGAAACTAGAGTCACATTCTCGTGTGCTCACTCCCACATCTGGGGCTGGAACTCCTCCCCACCCCCCTGGCAAGTCAGTCAGCCCCTGTCAGCATCTCCACGGCGGGGAGTCACTACCTCCCAAGTCCTCTACTCGGGCCATCCCAGCCACTTGACTGTTAGAAAAACGTCCTCACATTCAGCTCCTAGTTGCTTCCCTTTAAATCGCAAAATGGCTCATAACACTCTTAGCAGCTACCGTATCAAGCATTGACTTTGTACCAGGCACCATGCCCTGCTTTGCAAGTGTAACTGTTAACAGGGAACATGCACAGCCTCATTCAGGAAGCCTAGTGCAGTCAGAAAATGGCTGTATGTCTTCATCCCCATTCTTCCTCTAAATCTTTGCTTGCCCTTGGATTACATCAAGCCACCAGGACAGACTTGTTGCAATAGCCTAAATGTCCTGTTCACGTTAATAGTCAAAACTCTGAACTTTAAGTCAGTGTTAAAGCTTCTCCCCTTCCCCTCTTGAGCTTGCTTCAGGCTCCCACCTTGGGAGTGGAGAGTGGTTGACTTCTCCGTTTCTCCATCTTACTTCCTCACTACCCCTCATCCCTGAAGACTGAGGCTTCAGGCCCATCAGTGTTGGTGGAGGGGGTTGTGAGAATAAAGATAGGGGCAGGAAGGGTCCATTTGGCATTAGTAAGAATTCTCTCAGCTTGATGGGAGTTTGTGGCTGACACTTCCATGTGGTGCTTTTGTGGGTCTCTCTTACCTGCAGTTCCTTTGACCTGGGTGGTTACACCTCAGCCTTGCTGTTTCCAGTTGCTCCCTCAACCCCTGTTTTCTGGAATCCTCCAGTACCTGAGATTGGTCCATTGTCTGTCCAAGTGGCCCTCTTGGGCAAAGTCCCGTTAAGATTGCTTCTAGTTGGCCCTCTCTCCTGCCTGGCCCACATCTGGTCTACAAGAGACACATAGGTATCCTTCACCCCAACAAATTCTGGGGGTGTAGGCTGTTTCAAATGCAGCTGCTGCTCTTTGCTAACAGCTAACCAGCCTCCGATTTTTCCAGGCAGGGGCCCACGACCAGCTTCTATGCCTGCACAAGCTTCAGAGGGCACAGGCCAAGCTATTCTAGGGGTTTTCTTTCTGGTTTCGTGAACTGCTTCAAGAAAGCTGAGACTTGTGAATATTTGAAATCAGGGAGAAAGAGGCTATAATAGAGGTGAAGAGCTTTGAGATGCTAGAAGTCAAGAGAGAAAAGGATTAGGTGGGAAAAGATGAGGTCAGAGGACACTTATCCCTTTGATTTTGGGAAGAAACTTGAAGGGCACCCAGTGGGCAGTTGGTGAGGTAGGGCAGTTTGCATCCCGTGGCCTTAGCCTTCCCAGGCAAGACCTAGAAAATGAGAGAGGTTGCTGCATGGTGAGGAGGTTTGGATAACAGTTGTAGCCATTGGGGAAATGCTGGGAAAATCAGGAACGGTGAGAAAGGATTCATTGGCAGCTCTGGGGGCCCAGCTGAAGGTCTGCAGTGTGTCCTTTCTGTGTGCCCAAGCTCATGTGGCTTCTCACAGCCCAGACCCCACACCAAGTTCACGGATGTACGGGTGGGCCACACACCCACACATTTGTATCCTTGAACACAAACACATAGTTCTATACGGGGGATTAAAAGCAATTATTGCCATATAGTTTACATACAGTACAGTATACAGGTCTTCAGTGTGCAGTTGGATAGTTTTGACAGTTTGCAGTCTTCTAACCACCACCCAAAACAAGCTGTAGAAGCATTTTCATTATTCCAGAAAGTTCCCTTATGCCCCATTCCCCAGACAGCTACTTCCTGACTTCTATCACCATAGATTAATTTCACTAGTTCTTCATTGCATGTTTTTATACACAGTATAGAAATACATTGATGTGCTCCTTGCCACACCCCCACACAAGCCGCACACGTACACCTATACTAACCATTTTGTTCCTTACAATAGGCTGAGGCCACAGTCGAGCTGTCAGATTTTTGCTCTTAGGTGCACATATTCAATGCTAACCTACCTTCTCTTCAACCCTAAAATCGTACCTCAAAGTGCAGTATTTCAAATCTTTCCTTTCAGATCCCTGGAGATAAAATGAAGAATTAGAAAGGTGGTAATCATCCCACCTGCATGAGAGTTTTCTTTATTTTCCTCTAGGGTCTCTAGAATATCGGCAAATGGGGACATAAAGTTTTAAAACAGAACTGTTTAGATATATAGCTTAACTTTCAGTTGTGGCCCAGCTGGAAGTCAAAGGGTGTGGCTTTCCAAGATACAGGCCAGCAGAGCAACTAGGAGATGGTGGACTGGTGACAGCAGAGGCAGCAAGAAGCTGCTGGCAAGGAGCTCCCAAGAGATGAGGGTCGCCGATGGTGGCAGATCTGAGTCGGGAGCAAAGCCTGCAATCCTCCAGGCCAGCCAGAGGTCAGGGAAGTGAGAACAAAGCTGAATCCAGAGGTTGGTCATGTCCAAGAACCCGTGTCAGGTGCAGAAGGTGGGGCGCTAGCCCAGTTGAGCAGAGGAGAAACAAGTGCTGGAGACAGAGTTGGAGGAGGTGAGACCAGACCTGGTGGCCACACAGCCTTTGTGTAGCAGTTCGCCAGCCGCTACCTTTGACATGTGAATTGCTGCATGGGTAGGCCTGTCACCCTCCCAGGACCACTAGGGTACCTCTTGGGGGTGTAGTGGGCCTAGGTTTGGGGCGATGGGAATGAAGGTAAGATAGACAAGGGGCAGGGATGTGGTGGCTGAGTCTGGGCCTCTGGAGATACTGCTGCTCACTAGCCACAGGACCTGGAACTTCTCTGAGCTGAGAAATGGTTTCAGGACCACTTCTGCAGCCTCCACAGCTCTGGGGTGCTGCGGCCTGTGTCCTCTAGCTTTGTCAGGGTTCAGGCCACAAGGAAGGTGTCTGGTTGGGATTGAGGAAAGACTATACCAGATCCCTTAGGAGCCTGACCCTTAGGCAGCATCACTGGATCCCCTCGCTTACAAACTTGGCCAGCTCCTGCTCTGGTCTTTGGCCTGAGATTTCTCTGAATGGTGCTTTCTGTCTACTGGACATCCGGAGGCTCCTAGATGAAATTGAAAAGAGAGAGAAAGTAGGAGTAAGGGAATTTGTTTCCTAAGCTCCTGCTCTGTGCTGGGCCCAGTTCTGGGCAATTTATGTTTGTTATTTCAACATAACATTCCTACAGCCTTTCCAGTGTGTATTATTGCCTCAGTTTACAGGTGAGAGCATTGATGCCTGTCACTGTATTTAAGCCTGGGTCATCCTGGCACAGCCTCAGTTTCCCACACAGAACCAGGGCATAGTGGGGTTGGCTGTGGACCCTGATTCATATCTGTGCAGTCCTCTGGTCCCTGCTCAGCCTGAGCCAGGAACCCAGAGTAAAGCTTACGGTCTGACTTCTCCAGGAGTGTTGAGTGATGCCTCTTTTCCACTAGAAGCAAATGCCCATCAGTTGTGTCCACCTGGACTGTCTGGGCCTGAGCACTAGACCAAGCTCTCAGGACCCTGGAATGCCTGTGAGAAGGATGGGGTCAGGCCCAGCCTCTGACGGTGACACCATCAGTCAGAATGGAATTGGTCAGGCATAAGGAGGCAAGAAGGCCTGGATCTGGCCAGTTTCGCCTTAGTCTCAGGCTATGATGACCCCTAATGAAACATCCCTTCTCAAAGATAGACATGGTCTTTTACTGGAGCTGAGCTCTCCAGCCCAGCTGTGTCTGGACCGGCGAGAGAGCCCCACACAAGCCCCCTAGGTTGAAGTTCAGGCCAGGTCATTACAGGGAGGGTGAAGAACCTTCCTGCTGGTGGGTGTCCGGTGTGCAGAGACGAGGCCTGTGCTGGCACCCTGCTCTCCTGACGGTAGGTGGCTCCTCGCCACCCAAAAATCTGTGGATTTCCCAGATGGGTCAGTTCGTAGGAATATTGGTATCCTCTCACCCTATGAAGCCAGATCCCCAGGAGGTGCTCCCTTTGACCTCCCTTCCCACCTGCCTGCCCCATCACCCTTGCAAGAGCTATTGCACTAAATGCCCTGAAAGTCTCTTAAGAGCTGTGCTGTGCTAAAAGAGCCCAAAGGGGGATGTCTTAAACTTGCCATCCTGGCTCCACTGTTTTGAATAGATCACCAGGAAATGAGACTTGGTAGAAATAATCATTACAAATGAAACTCACAGTGGCAGAAACCATACTCGGTAAAATCCGATACAATAAGAATCTGATTAAGGAATCAGATATTTATTGTAAAATTCACAGGGAAATAAGACTTGATCTTGGGAGAAATAATTTTGGCTAAACAAAATTGAAAGTGAAAAAACTTGGAATTGGTTAACTGTGAAATATAGAAGATCAATTAAGGGATAAAACTGGCTTAGTGGAATTCATCTAAGAAAAATACTTTTTGCAAAACCTCATCGACATTTGTTTAATGGTTCTATATAAAAGCTCAACATGAGAATATTCTTAGGGCCCAAATGGTGGAGCCAAGAACATCTTCCACCTTTCAGAATTTGGAGTAGTGCTGAAAGGGCTGTTAGCTACGTCCAGTTCTCCACCCACCTGGGCTAGTGGCCCTCCTCATCACAGCTCACAGGGATGCGTCTTCTCTCAGAAGTGTGCCGTTAGGTTCAGGACTGTACTTACCCTCCTGAAGTTTACCAGCAGGTGAGGCAGCTCTTTTTTTTTTTTTCTTTTAAATAAATTTATTTATTTATTTTTGGCTGCGTTGGGTCTTCGTTGCTGCACGCGGGCTTTTCTCTAGCTGCGGCGAGTGGGGGCTGATCTTTGCTGCGGTGTGCGGGCTTCTCATTGCAGTGGCTTCGCTTGTTGCAGAGCACGAGCTCTAGGCGCTTCAGTAGTTGTGGCACGCGGGCTCAGTAGTTGTGGCGCGTGGGCTTAGTTGCTCCGTGGCATGTGGGATCTTCCTGCACCAGGGCTCAAACCTGTATCCCCTGCACTGGCAGGCGGATTCTTAACCACTGTGCCACCAGGGAAGTCCCAGTGAGGCAGCTCTTGCTTGACAAGGGAGAGTGCCCCCTTTGGGAAGGAGATGTCGGAAGGAGTTGATTGCTGGGGCTGGACTGGGTTTTTACCTGAACGCCCAGAGACAATCCCTTGGCTAGTGAATAAAGAGATGGAGGTTGTAATGGGGAAAGCGGGTGGGAGTGTGAGGATGGGCTCTGAGCAATAGACCAGATAGGTTAGGAGCCAGCTTTTAGGTTGGCTTAGCAAAGTTGTGGGACTAGACACAAAACCCATCCTCTCTCCCCTATGCTCACCACCTCCAGAATGGCCTGAGATCAGGACTTTCAGAGGCAGAGGACCTGAGGGTACGAGTTGGGGTGTCCTCAGGAAGGATCTTTATGTAGCATCTAGAAGTATGGCCTCAGGTCAGGATGGCCCCATTGGTGAGGGCAGGAATGGTGACTAGTAATGTAGTCATTCAACACGTGCTTACTGAGCACTAGTCTGCATCAAAAATCCTGGGCACCGGGTGAGGGCACAGCAGTGAACAAGAAGGTCAAGGTCCGTACCGTCAGGAGCCGTATATTCCACTGTGGGGAGACTGATGATAAAACAAGCAAACAAATGAGTGCAATAATGCAGAAGACAAACTCGTAGTTTGCAAAGATCACCCTGACTGCCATGGGAAGATCAGACCGTAGGGAGAAAGCAAGAAGCCCAGTTGGGAAGTATTGCATCCTCAGGAGAGAGACGCTAGTACCTTGGTCTAGGATGCTAGCCCTGGACTCGGGTTTGGAACATATTTAGGTAGTAGAGCTAATAGATTGGATGTGAGAGACTGAGGGAAAGGGAGATTAGGGATGTGACCTTGAGTAACTAGGTGGCTAAATGGTGCTGTTTATTGAGACAGGGAAGACTAAAAGACATATTGGAGGTACGGGCACGTGTAATTTAAACATTCTTTTTTGGCCGTGTTTTATTTGAGATGTCCACCAGGTGTCCAAGTGGAGCCTGGAGCTCAGTGGAGAGGTCAAGTAGGGGCCATAGTTGGGGAGTTGTTATTATACAGGGGGTATTCAAGGGACTAGCTGAATCACCTAGACTCTAGGTCTTAGATGCTTGTTCTCAACTGACAGTGACTTTGCCCCTCTTCCAGGGGACATTTGGTGAAGTCTGGAAACATTTTTGGTTGTTATAATTGGAGGGTGGGGTTGTTACTGGCATCCACCCGGTGGAGGCTAGGGATCCTGCTGAACATTCTACAGCGCACGGGTCGGCCCCACGACGAAGAATTATCTGGCCCCAAATGTCAGTGGTGCTGAGGTTGAGAAGCTCTGTCCCAGGGTGAGAGTAGATAGAGAAGAAAAGAGATGATTGTGCCCAAGGGCATTCTCATGGAGAGAGTTAGAGCAGGAACTGTCTGAGAGGTAGGAGGGAAGCCTGGAGAGTGGGGTGTCCTGGGAGTGGAGAGTGTTTGGGGAAGGAGGAGCGCTCAACTGGGTTACTGAGGCTCCATGTTTGAGCACAAAGAGAAATGACTAGTGGATTAGGCAAGAGGAGTATTTCTGATGACCTTGATAGGAGCAGTTTCTGTGGTTTGGGGTCAGAAGTTCCAGGGGAGAAGGTTGTACCAATAGCTAACAATTACTGAACACTTCCTCCCTGCTCAGAATGTCTTACATGTGTAATTTCATTATTCCACACACAACAAGTACTATTATCCTTGTTTTACCGAAATGGCAATACTATTTTTACCTCCATTTTACAGAAGTAGAAACTGAGGCACAGAGAGGCTAATTATTCCCCCAAGTCAGGCAGCCGGCAGTAGGTGGCACAGCAGGGGTTTGGACCTAGAGTTTGGAGGTGAGGAAATAGAGGCACTGTTAACACCACCTTTTTTTTTTTTTTTTTTTTTTGGTACGCGGGCCTCTCACTGCTGCGGCCTCTCCCGTTGCGGAGCACAGGCTCCGGACACGCAGGCTGAGCGACCATGGCTCACGGGCCCAGCCGCTCTGCGGCATGTGGGATCTTCCCAGACCGGGGCACGAACCCGTGTCTCCCCTGCATCGGCAGGCGGAGTCTCCACCACTGCGCCACCAGGGAAGCCCAACACCACCCTTTTGAGAAGTCTTGGCTGTAAAGGAGAACAGAGATGGGTACAGAGGAGGTTTGCGTGCCACTAGGAATGACCTGTACGGAGGATGAAACTGATGATGCTGGAGGGGAGGCTGAGAGCTGAAGTCCTCGAGAAGTGTGAAGGATCCAGGGCCCAAGTCAAGGGGTTAGCCTTTCTGGGGAGCATTGTTCTGGTAATTCTGAAGTGGACCCTAACTGTTTTGAGCAGGATTACTCCTGGACTTGACTGGCCTTCAGAGGTCTTTGGCTGCCCCAACCCCAGCTAAAAGGTAACCTCCCTGCAGGAAGCTGCTGCACAGGCCCAGCCTTCCCCCTCAGTGTCCATGGGGCACCAGAGACAGTTGTGCCAAGGAACCAGTGTCCCAAGAGCAGCCCTGTAATCAGGAGCCAGAGCCCAGGCTGGCTGGGCAGTTCTGTCAGTACAAGTGAGCCATTCTCCTCCTTCCACAGACCATCATGATCTTCATTATAACCCTAAAGGCCCCTCACAAGGGCACCTGCGTCGGCCTCCCCAGGGTCTTCACTCATTACTCTCTTCCCACTGTTGCCACACCAGGCTCCTTTTGAAATCTCTCAGATACTAAGTTCCCTCCTGTTCTCAGTTCCTACCTCCTCCATCCTCTCCCTCTCCTCCACCTGCCTAGGTCTTGCCTAACCTCCTGTCTCAGCTTAGCAATCACATCTCAGACAGCCCTTCTCTGATCCCAGCCAGGTAAGGCCCTCCCATTAGCACCTCCCATGACACTGGATGCTGACTCTTTTATAACGCTTTTCCTACTTACAATGTATTTTTTTGTCCAGTGTCTGCATTCCATGCTAGGCTGTCACCTTCATGAGGGTAAGTCTAGTTTACCACACTTATTTCCAGTGCCTGGCCTGTGGTAAGTGCTCAGTAGTTATTTACTGAAGGAAAGTGAATTGGTGACTGTTTTACAGCCTGCTTTGTATTTATATGGTTCAGATATGTCGTGTGCAATGATTATCTCCCCTACACACATTTCACTATCAATTTTGGAATTTTCCCTGGTCACATGCATGATTATTTTCACCTTTGTTTGAAGGCATGTTAAGAAAGAGTTGAATTATCTTACTTTGTGGTCATTCATCTAAAATAGAAAGATGCACTAAGCTTTTACATGATTGATTCTTCCCCGTAGGATGAGTGGTTTGGTTTTGTGTGAACCAACAGAGCTTTACAACATCTTGAATCAGGTCACAAAACTATCCAGATTAACTGAACCCAACTATCTCTGTTTATTAGGTAAGTACTTTAAAAAATGTTGTGAACAGTGTCCTTCAAAGATTATTTTTCATGAATTAACAAACTTTGAAGAGTAATAAATTACTTTAGAAAACTATTACACTAATTAGGCATAGCTCAAAATGCTACTATTAACTGTCACGTGACTTGGAATATTGCCAGATTAAATAAATCTAGAAGAAAAGTTCCCAGAAGACTCAGGTTTGAGTCCTCTTACTATTGTTTTTAGTGAAATAGTTTAAACGTCTAACAAACACATAGTAATACACATAAGCACTTATGTACACACCATTCAGATTTAACATAATAAAAAGTTACACAAATGTACCCCTTTTGTACTCCATCCTGATCCTCTTCCTTTCCCTCCCCGAAGATGACTGCTTCTGTATTTTTACACGTTTACGACACAGGCAGGCATCCCAAAGTAATGTATGGTTCAAACATTTACATAAACAGTACCATAAGGTACAGTGATCCTGCAACTTACTTTTTTTTTTTTTTTTTTTTTGCGGTATGCGGGCCTCTCACTGTTGTGGCCTCTCCCGTTGCGGCATGTGGGATATTCCCAGACCGGGGCATGAACCCGTGTCCCCTGCATCGACAGGCAGACTCTCAACCACTGTGCCACCAGGGAAGCCCAACTTACTTTTTTTTAATTTAGTTTATTTTTTTTATACAGCAGTTTCTTATTAGTTATCCATTTTATACGCATCAGTGTATACATGTCAATCCCAATCTCCCAATTCATCATACCCCCCTGCCCACACTGCTGCTTTCCCCTCTTGGTGTCCATACGTTTGTTCTCTACATCTGTGTCTCAGTTTCTGCCCTGCAAACTGGTTCATCTGTTTCCCCATCTCTGTATATGAAGACCTAGTTTATTTTAACTGGTAGTTGCAATATATATCCATTCCTAATTGATTGTGATGTGTTGCTTGCATTGTGTTGCTATTATGAACAGTGCTGCAGTAAACAGTTTGTATCTCTCTCCCTATTCATGTGCAAGAATTTTTTCAGGATATATTCCCAGAAATGGAAGTACCAAGTTGCACATTCACCTTCACTACATTATTGTCAAATTGCCCTCCGAAGACATTGTATCAATTTTATACTCCAATCAGCAGTGTGAGAAACATACCTACCAATACCTGGTTTTGTCACCCTTTAAATTTTTTTCTCTGATTGGCATGAACTTGTATTATGATGTTTTTCCCCACAATTAAAAACATCGTGTTTAAAATACACATAAAATTTACCATCTTAACCACTTTTAAATGTCCAGTTCGGTGGTACATCATCACCATCATCTCCATAGCTCTTTTCATCTTGTAAAACTGAAACCCTACACCCGTTAAACAATAACTCCCCATTCCCTCCTCCCTGCAACCCTGGTAACCATCATTCTACTTTATGTCTCTGATTTTGACTACTCCAGGTGCCTCATATAAGTGTAATCATACAGTATTTGTCTTTGTGACTGGCTTATTTCACTTAGCATAATGTCCTCCAGGTTCATCCATGTTGTAGTGTGTGTCAGGATTTCCTTTATTTTTAAGGCTGAATAATATTCCATTGTATATATATACCACATTTTGCTTATCCATTCATCCATCGGTGGACACTTGGGCTGCTTCCACCTTTTAGCTGTTGTGAATAATGCTGCTATGAACATGGATGTACAAAATATCTCTCTGAGACCCTGCTTTCAATTATTTTCAGTATGTACCCAGAAGTGTAATTGCTGGATCATGTGGTAATTCTATTTTTAATTTTTTGAGGAACCACCATTGTGTTTTCTGTAGCAGCTGTACGATTTTACATTTGTACCAGTAGTGTACAAGTGTTCCAGTTTTTTGAAATCCTTGTCAATGTTGTTATTTTTCTGGGTTTTTATTTTTTTTTTTAGTAACCATCCTAATGGGTGTGAGGTGGTATCTCATTGTAGTTGTTTTTTTTTGCGGTACGCGGGCCTCTCACTGTTGTGGCCTCACCCGTTGCGGAGCATAGGCTCCGGACGCGCAGGCTCAGTGGCCATGGCTCACGGGCCCAGCCTCTCCGCGGCATGTGGGATCTTCCCGGACCGGGGCACGAACCCGTGTCCCCTGCATCGGCAGGCGGACTCTCAACCACTGCGCCACCAGGGAAGCCCTCATTGTAGTTTTGATTTGCATTTCCCTAATGATTAGGGATGTTGAGCATCTTTTCATGTGCTTATTGGCCATTTGTGTATCTTCTTTGGAGAAATTACTATTCAAGTTCTTTGCCCATTTTTGAATTGGGTTGTTGCTTTTGAGTTTTAGGAGTTCTCTATATATTCTGGGTATTAATTCCTTACAAGATATATGACTTGTAAATAATTTCTCCCCTTCCGTGGGTTACCTTTTTACTCTGTTGATATTGTCTTTTGATATGCAACATTTAAAATTTTTCACGAAGTTCAGTTTGTCTATCTCTTCTTTTGTTGCTTGTCATATCCAGGAAATTGTTACCAAATCCAGTGTCATGAAGCTTTTGCCTTATGTTTTCTTCTACAATTTTTATACTTTTAGGCCTTACATTTAGGTCCTTGATCCATTTTTGAGTTGACTTTTGTATGTGATGTTTAGATAAGCGTGCAATTTCATTCTTTTGCAAGTGGATATCCAGTTTTCCCAGCATCATTTGTTGAAAAGACTGTCTTGTTCATGGTCCCTAGGGAGTCCACATGAATTTTGAATAGATTTTTCTATTTCTGCAAAAAACGTCATTGGAATATTGATGGGATGGCATTGAATCTGTAGATTGCTTTGGGTAGTATTGACATCTTAACGATATTAAGTCTTCCAGTTTGTGAACACAGAATTTTTTTTTGCCTCTAATTTCTTTCAGCAACATTTTATAGTTTTCAGAGTACAAATCTTTCACGTCCTTGGTTAAATTTTATTCCCAAGTATATTATTATTTGTAATGCTATTGAAAATGGAATTGTTAATTTCCTTTTCAGATTGTTCATTGATAGTATATAGAAATACAATTGACCCTTGAACAACGTGGGGAATAACCTGTGTATCACTTATAGTCAGCTCTCCGTGTCTGTGGTTCTTCTGCATTCGTGGATTCAACCAACCATGGACCATTTAGCATTGTAGTATTTATTATTGAAAAATATCTGCGTGTAAGTGGACCCATGCAGTTCAAACTCATGTTGTTCAAGGGTCAACTGTACAACTGATTTTTCTGTGTTGGTTTTCTGTCCTGAAGCTCTGCTGAATTCATTTATTAGTTCTAACAGGTTCTTTGTGTGTGGAATCTTTAGGATTTTTTTGCATATAAGATCATATCTTCTGTGAACTTAGATGATTTTACTTCTTCCTTTCCAATTTAGATGTGCTTTGTTTCTTTTTTTTTTTTTGTGGTACGCGGGCCTCTCACTGTCGCGGCCTCTCCCGTTGCGGAGCACAGGCTCCGGACGCGCAGGCTCAGCGGCCATGGCTCACGGGCGCAGCCGCTCCGCGGCATGTGGGATCTTCCCGGACCGGGGCACGAACCCATGTCCCCTGCATCGGCAGGCGGACTCTCAACCACTGCGCCACCAGGGAAGCCCGCTTTGTTTCTTTTTCTTGCTTAATTGCTCTGTCTAGGACTTCCACCACTCCGTTGAATAGAAGTAATGAAAGTGGGCATCCTTGTCTTGTTCCTTAAAGAAAAGCTTTCAATCTTTCACCATTGAGTATAATGTTTGCTGTGGGTCTTTCATATATGTTTTTTTAAATTATGTTCAGGTAACTTCCTTCTATTCCTAGTTTGTCAAGTGTTTTTATCTTGAAAAGGTGTGGAATTTTTCCTACTTTTTCTGCGTTGATTGAGATAATCATGTAGTTTTTTTTCCTCCTTCATTCGTTTCAAGTGGTAAATTGAATTGATTTTTGAATGTTGAGCCATTCTTGCCTTCCAGGAATAAATTCCACTTGATCATGGTGTATAATCCTGCTGAATGTGGTTTGCTAGCATTTTGTTGAGGATTTTTGCATCAGTGTTTATAAGGAATATGATCTGTATTTTTCTTGCTGTGTCTTTGTCTGACTTTGGTATCAGGGTCATGCTGGTCTCATACGATGAGTTAGGAAGTGTTCTCTTCTCTTCAATCTTTTGGGAAAAGTTTGAGAAGGATTGATATTAATTCTTCTTTAAATGTTGGGTAGAATTCACCAGTGAATCTATCAGGTTCAGGGCTTTTTTATTTTCAGCCTAAAACATTTATATTTTAGTAAACACATGATAATTCCCTCTGAGAATGAATAGATATCCAGGTCATGAATTTCAAGAAGTTTATTATCATTTTTCAAGACAATGAGTGATACACTGAATTCTTAAGTGTTATATTCCCAAGGAGTGGTGGATGAGATCCTTTCCTGAGAGCAGCTATTGGTTAATCAGATGTGGGAAAGGCCCTTTCAGGGTAACAGATTGGGGAGGCTACAGACAAGGGAAAAGCCTCAGTGCCCATACTATATTTGGCTTTTTTTTTTTTTAATTTTAGTTTATTTTTTTATACAGCAGGTTCTTATTAGTTATCCATTTTATACACATCAGTGTATACATGTCAATCCCAATCTCCCAATTCATCACACCCCCCCCGCCACTTTCCCCCCTTGGTGTCCATACATTTGTTCTCTACATCTGTGTCTCTATTTCTGCCCTGCACACCGGTTCATGTGTACCATTTTTCTAGGTTCCACATATATGTGTTAACATACAATATTTGTCTTTCTCTTTCTGCCTTACTTCACTCTGTATGACAGTCTCTAGATCCATCCACGTCTCTACAAATGATCCAATTTCGTTCCTTTTTATGGCTGAGTAATATTCCATTGTATATATGTACCACAACTTCTTTATCCATTCGTCTGTCGATGGGCATTTAGTTTGCTTCCATGACCTGGCTACTGTAAATAGTGCTGCAGTGAACATTGGGGTGCATGTGTCTTTTGGAATTATGTTTTTTTCTGGGTATATGCCCAGTAGTGGGATTGCTGGGTCATATGGTACTTCTATTTTTAGTTTTTTAAGGAACCTCCATATTGTGCTCCATAGTGGCTGTATCAATTTACATTCCCACCAACAGTACAAGAGGGTTCCCTTTTCTCCACACCCTCTCCAGCATTTGTTGTTTGTAGATTTTCTGATGATGCCCATTCTAAATGGTGTGAGGTGATACCTCATTGTAGTTTTGATTTGCATTTCTCTAATAATTAGTGATGTTGAGCAGCTTTTCATGTGCTTCTTGGCCATCTGTATGTCTTCTTTGGAGAAATGTCTATTTAAGTCTTCTGCCCATTTTTTGATTGGGTTGTTTGTTTTTTTAATATTGAGCTGCATGAGCTGTTTATATATTTTGGAGATTAATCCTTTGTCCGTTGATTCATTTGCAAATATTTTCTCCCATTCTGAGGGTTGTCTTTTAGTCTTGTTTGTAGTTTCCTTTGCTTTGCAAAAGCTTTTAAGTTTCGTTAGGTCCCATTTGTTTATTATTGTTTTTATTTCCATTACTCTAGGAGGTGGATCAAAAAAGATCTTGCTGTGATTTATGTCAAAGAGTGTTTTTCCTATGTTTTCCTTGAAGAGTTTTATAGTGTCTGGTCTTACGCTTAGGTCTCTAATCCATTTTGAGTTTATTTTTGTGTATGATGTTAGGGAGTGTTCTAATTTCATTCTTTTACACGTAGCTGTCCAGTTTTCCCAGCCCCACTTATTGAAGAGACTGTCTTTTCTCCATTGTATATCCTTGCCTCCTTTGTCATAGATTAGTTGACCACAGGTGCATGGGTTTATCTCTGGGCTTTCTATCCTGTTCCATTGATCTATGTTTCTGTTTTTGTGCCGGTCCCATACTGTCTTGATTACTGTAGCTTTGTAGTACAGTTTGAAGTCAGGGAGTCTGATTCCTCCAGCTCCTTTTTTTTCCCTCAAGACTGCTTTGGCTATTCGGGGTATTTTGTGTCTCCATACAAATTTTAAGATTTTTTTTTCTAGTTCTGTAAAAAAATGCCATTGGTAATTTGAAAGGGATTGCATTGAATCTGTAGATTGCTTTGGGTAGTATAGTCGTTTTCACAATGTTGATCCTTCCAATCCAAGAACATGGTATATCTTTCCAACTGTTGGTATCATCTTTAATTTCTTTCATCAGTGTCTTATAATTTTCTGCATACACGTCTTTTGTCTCCCTAGGTAGGTTTATTCCTAGGTACTTTATTCTTTTTGTTGCAGTGGTAAATGGGAGTGTTTCCTTAACTTCTCTTTCAGATTTTTCATCATTAGTGTATAGGAATGCCAGAGATTTCTGTGCATTAATTTTGTATTCTGCAACTTTACCAAATTCATTGATTAGCTCTAGTAGTTTTCTGGTGTCATCTTTAGGATTCTCTATGTATAGTATCATGTCATCTGCAAACAGTGACAGTTTTCTTCTTCTTTTCCAATTTGTATTCCTTTTATTTCTTCTCTGATTGCTGTGACTAGGACTTCCAAAACTATGTTGAATAATAGTGGTGAGAGTGGACATCCTTGTCTTGTTCCTGATCTTAGAGGAAATGCTTTCAGTTCTTCACCATTGAGAATGATGTTTGCTGTGGGTTTGTCATATATAGCCTTTATTACGTTGAGGTAGGTTCCCTCTATGCCCACTTTCTGGAGAGTTTTTATCATAAATGGGTGTTGAATTTTGTCAAAAGCTTTTTCTGCATCTTTTGAGATGATCATATGGTTTTTATTCTTCAGTTTGTTAATATGGTGTATCACATTGATTGATTTGCATATATAGAAGAATCCTTGCATCCCTGGGATAAATCCCACTTGATCATGGTGTATGATCCTTTAATGTGTTTTGGGATTCTTTTTGCTAGTATTTTGTTGAGGATTTTTGCATCTATATTCATCAGTGATATTGGTCTGTAATTTTCTGTTTTTGTAGTATCTTTGTATGGTTTTGGTATCAGGGTGATGGTGGCCTCATAGAATGAGTTTGGGAGTGTTCCTTCTTCTGCAATTTTTGGGAAGACTTTGAGAAGGATGGATGTTAGTTCTTCTCTAAATGTTTGATAGAATTCACCTGTGAAGCCATCTGGTCCTGGACTTTTGTTTGTTGGAAGATTTTTAATCACAGTTTCAATTTCACTACTTGTGATTGGTCTGCTCATATTCTCTATTTCTTCCTGGTTCAGACTTGGAAGGTTATACCTTTCTAAGAATTTGCCCATTTCTTCCAGGTTGTCCATTTTATTGACATAGAGTTGCTTGTAGTAGTAGTCTCTTAGGTTGCTTTGTATTTCTGTGATGTCTGTTGTAACCTCTTTCTCATTTCTAATTTTATTGATTGAGTCCTATCTGTGTTTTTCTTGATGAGTCTGGCTAAAGGTTTATCAATTTACTACATCTTCTCAAAGAACCAGGTTTTAACTTTATTGATCTTTGCTATTGTTTTCTTTGTTTCTATTTCATTTATTTCTGCTCTGATATTTATGATTTCTTTCCTTCTACTAACTTTGGGTTTTGTTTGTTCTTCTTTCTCTAGTTCCTTTAGGTTTAAGGTTAGATAATTTGAGATTTTTCTTGTTTCTTGAGGTAGGATTGTATTGCTATAAACTTCCCTCTTATTACTGCTTTTGCTGCATCCCATAGGTTTTGGATTGTTGTGTTGTCATTTGTCTCTGGGTTTTTTTTTTTTTTTTTTTACTTCTTTATTGGAGTATAATTGCTTTACAATGGTGTGTTAGTTTCTGCTTTATAAAAAAGTGAATCAGTTATACATATACATATGTTCCCACATCTCTTCCCTCTTGCGTCTCCCTCCCTCCCACCTTCCGTATCTCACCCCTCTAGGTGGTCACAAAGCACTGAGCTGATCTCCCTGTGCTATGTGGCTGCTTCCCACTAGCTATCTACCTTACGTTTGGTAGTGTATATATGTCCATGCCTCTCTCTCGCTTTGTCACAGTTTACCCTTCCCCCTCCCCATATCCTCAAGTCCATTCTCTAGTAAGTGTGTGTCTTTATTCCTGTTTTACCCCTAGGTTCTTCATGACATTTTTTTCCCTTAAACTCCATATATATGTGTTAGCATACGGTATTTGTCTCTCTCTTTCTGACTTACTTCACTCTGTATGACAGACTCTAGGTCTATCCACCTCATTACAAATAGCTCAATTTCGTTTCTTTTTGTGGCTGAGTAATATTCCATTGTATATATGTGCCACATCTTCTTTATCCATTCATCCAATGATGGACACTTAGGTTTTTTCCATCTCCGGGCTATTGTAAATAGAGCTGCAATGAACAGTTTGGTACATGACTCTTTTTGAATTATGGTTTTCTCAGGGAAATGCCCAGTAGTGGGATTGCTGGGTCGTATGGTAGTTCTATTTGTAGTTTTTTAAGGAACCTCCATACTGTTCTCCACAGTGGCTGTATCAATTTACATTCCCACCAACAGTGTAAGAGGGTTCCCTTTTCTCCACACCCTCTCGAGAATTTATTGTTTCTAGATTTTTTGATGATGGCCATTCTGACTGGTGTGAGATGATGTCTCATTGTAGTTTTGATTTGCATTTCTCTAATGATTAGTGATGTTGAGCATTCTTTCATGTGTTTGTTGGCAGTCTGTATATCTTCTTTGGAGAAATGTCTATTTAGGTCTTCTGCCCATTTTTGTATTGGGTTGTTTGTTTTTTTGTTATGAAGCTGCATGAGCTGCTTATAAATTTTGGAGATTAATCCTTTGTCAGTTGCTTCATTTGCAAATATTTTCTCCCATTCTGAGGGTTGTCTTTTGGTCTTGTTTATGGTTTCCTTTGCTGTGCAAAAGCTTTGAAGTTTCATTAGGTCCCATTTGTTTATTTTTGTTTTTATTTCCATTTCTCTAGGAGGTGGGTCAAAAAGGACCTTGCTGTGATTTATGTCATAGAGTGTCCTGCCTATGTTTTCCTCTAAGTGTTTGATAGTTTCTGGCCTTACATTTAGGTCTTTAATCCATTTTGAGCTTATTTTTGTGTATGGTGTTAGGGAGTGATCTAATCTCATACTTTTACATGTAGTTGTCCAGTTTTCCCAGCACCACTTATTGAAGAGGTTGTCCTTTCTCCACTGTACATTCCTGCCTCCTTTATCAAAGATAAGGTGACCATATGTGCGTGGGTTTATCTCTGGACGTTCTGTCCTGTTCCATTGATCTATCTTTCTGTTTTTGTGCCAGTACCATACTGTCTTGATTACTGTAACTTTGTAGTATAGTCTGAAGTCAGGGAGCCTGATTCCTCCAGCTCCGTTTTTCATTCTCAAGATTGCTTTGGCTATTCGGGGTCTTTTGTGTTTCCATACAAATTGTGACATTTTTTGTTCTAGTTCTGTGAAAAATGCCAGTGGTAGTTTGATAGGGATTGCACTGAACCTGTAGATTGCTTTGGGTAGTAGAGTCATCTTCACAATGTTGAGTCTTCCAATCCAAGAACATGGTATATCTCTCCATCTATTTGTATCATCTTTAATTTCTTTCATCAGTGTCTTATAATTTTCTGCATACAGGTATTTTGTCTCCTTAGGTATGTTTATTCCTAGATATTTTATTTTTTTTGTTGCAGTGGTAAATGGGAGTGTTTTCTTGATTTCACTTTCAAATTTTTCATCATTATTGTATAGGAATGCCAGAGATTTCTGTGCATTAATTTTGTATCCTGCTACTTTACCAGATTCATTGATTAGCTCTAGTAGTTTTCTGGCAGCATCTTTAGGATTCTCTATGTATAGTATCATGTCATCTGCAAACAGTGACAGTTTTACTTCTTCTTTTCTGATTTGGATTCCTTTTATTTCCTTTTCTTCTCTGATTGCTGTGGCTAAAACTTCCAAAACTATGTTGAATAAGAGTGGTGAGAGTGGGCAACCTTGTCTTGTTCCTGATCTTAGAGGAAATGCTTTCAGTTTTTCACCATTGAAGATGATGTTTGCTGTGGGTTTGTCATATATGGCCTTTATTATGTTGAGGAAAATTCCGTCTATGCCTACTTTCTGCAGGGTTTTTATCATAAATGGGTGTTGAATTTTGTCGAAAGCTTTCTCTGCATCTATTGAGATGATCATATGGTTTTTCTCCTTCAATTTGTTAATATGGTGTATCACGTTGATTGATTTGCGTATATTGAAGAATCCTTGCATTCCTGGAATAAACCCCACTTGATCATGGTGTATGATCCGTTTAATGTGCTCTTGGATTCTGTTTGCTAGTATTTTGTTGAGGATTTTTGCATCTGTGTTCATCAGTGATATTGGCCTGTAGTTTTCTTTCTTTGTGACCTCCTTGTCTGGTTTTGGTATCAGGGTGATGGTGGCCTCGTAGAATGAGTTTGGGAGTGTTCCTCCCTCTGCTATATTTTGGAAGAGTTTGAGAAAGATAGGTGTTAGCTCTTCTCTAAATGTTTGATAGAATTCGCTTGTGAAGCCATCTGGTCCTGGGCTTTTGTTTGTTGGAAGATTTTAAATCACAGTTTCAATTTCAGTGCTTGTGATTGGTCTGTTCATGTTTTCTATTTCTTGTTCAGTCTTGGAAGGTTACACTTTTTTAAGAATTTGCCCATTTCTTCCAGGTTGTCCATTTTATTGGCATAGAGTTGCTTGTAGTAGTAGTCTCTTAGGTTGCTTTGTATTTCTGTGATGTCTGTTGTAACCTCTTTCTCATTTCTAATTTTATTGATTGAGTCCTATCTGTGTTTTTCTTGATGAGTCTGGCTAAAGGTTTATCAATTTACTACATCTTCTCAAAGAACCAGGTTTTAGTTTTATTGATCTTTGCTATTGTTTTCTTTGTTTCTATTTCATTTATTTCTGCTCTGATATTTATGATTTCTTTCCTTCTGCTAACTTTGGGTTTTGTTTGTTCTTATTTCTCTAGTTCCTTTAGGTTTAAGGTTAGATTGTTTATTTGAGATTTTTCTTGTTTCTTGAGGTAGGATTGTATTACTATCAACTTCCCTCTTATCACTGCTTTTGCTGCACCCTGTAGGTTTTGGATTGTTGTGTTTTCATTGTCATTTGTCTCTAGGTATTTGTTTGATTTCCTCTTTGATTTCTTCAGTGATCTCTTGGTTATTTAGTAATGTATTGTTTAACCTCCATGTGTTTGTGTTTCTTACATTTTTTTTTCCCTGTAATTCATTTCTAATCTCATAGTGTTGTGGTCAGAAAAGATGCTTGATATCATTTCAATTGTCTTAAATTTACTGAGGCTTGATTTGTGACCCAAGACGTGATCTATGCTGGGGAAGGTTCTGTGTGCACTTGAGAAGAAAGTGTAATCTGCTGTTTTTTTGGATGGAATGTCCTATAAATATCAATTAAATCTATTTGGTCTATTGTGTCATTTAAAGCTTGTATTTCCTTATTAATTTTCTGTCTGGATGATCTGTGCCTTGGTGTAAGTGAGGTGTTAAAGTCTCCCACTATTATTGTGTTTCTGTTGATTTCTTCTTTTATAGCTGTTAGCAGTTGCTTTATGTACTGAGGTGCTCCTATGTTGGGTGCATATATATTTATAATTGTTATATCTTCTTCTTGGATTGATCCCTTGATCATTATGTAGTGTCCTTCTTTGTCTCTTGTTACATTCTTTATTTTAAGGTCTGTCTTATCTGATATGAGTATTGCTACTCCAGCTTTCTTTTGATTTCCATTTGCATGGAATATCTTTTTCCCTCCCCTCACTTTCAGTCTGTATGTGTCCCTAGGTCTGAAGTGGGTCTCTTGTAGACAGCATACATATGGGTCTTGTTTTTGTATCCATTCATCAAGCCTGTGTCTTTTGATTGGAGCATTTAATCCATACACGTTTAAGGTAGTTATCAATATGTATGTTCCTATTACCATTTTCTTAATTGTTATGGGTTTGTTTTTGTAGGTCCTTTTCTTCTCTTGTGTTTCCCACTTAGAGAAGTTCCTTTAGCATTTGTTGTAGAGCTGGTTTAGTGGTGCTGAATTCTCTTAGCTTTTGCTTGTCTGTAAAGCTTTTGATTTCTCCATCGAATCTGAATGATAGCTTTGCTGGGTAGAGTAATCTTGGCTGTATGTTCTTCCCTTTCATCACTTTAAATATGTCATGCCTCCCCCTTCTGGCTTGTAGAATTTCTGCTGAGAAATCAGCTGTTAACCTTATGGGAGTTCCCTTGTATGTTATTTGTCGTTTTTCCCTTGTTGCTTTCAGTAATTTTTCTTTGCCTTTAATTTTTGTCAATTCGATTACTATGTGTCTTGGTATGTTTCTCCTTGGGATTCTCCTGCCTGGGACTCTCTGCGCTTCCAGGACTTGGGTGGCTATTTCCTTTCCCATGCTAGGGAAGTTTTCAACTATAATCTCTTCAAATATTTTCTTGGGTCGTTTCTCCCTCTCTTCTCCTTCTGGGACCCCTATAATGTGGATGTTATTGCGTTTAATGTTGTCGCAGAGGTCTCTTAGGCTGTCTTCATTTCTTTTCATTCTTTTGTCTTTATTCTGTTCCATGGCAGTGAATTCCACCATTCTGTCTTCCAGGTCACTTATCTGTTCTTCTGCCTCAGTTACTCTGCTATTGATTCCTTCTAGTGTAGTTTTCTTTTCAGTTATTTTATTGTTCATCTCTGTTTGTTCTTTAATTCTTCTAGGTGTTTGTTCTTTAATTCTTCTAGGTCTTTGTTAAACATTTCTTGCATCTTCTCAATGTTTGCCTCCATTCTTTTTCCGAGGTCCTGAATCATCTTCACTATCATTATTCTGAATTCTTTTTCTGGAAGGTTGCCTATCTCCACTTCATTTAGTTGTTTTTCTGGGGTTTTATCTTGTTCCTTCATCTGGTACATAGCCCTCTGCCTTTTCATCTTGTCTTTCTTTCTGTGAATGTGTTTTTTGTTCCACAGGCTGCAGGATTGTAGTTCTTGCTTCTGCTGTCTGCCCTCTGGTGGATGAGGCTATCTAAGAGGCTTGTGTAGGGTTCCTGATGGGAGGAACTGGTGGTGGGTAGAGCTGGGTGTTGCTCTGGTGGGCAGAGCTCAGTAAAACTTTAATCTGCTTGTCTGCTGATGGGTGGGGCTGGGTTCCCTCCCTGTTGGTTGTTTGGCCTGAGGTGACCCAACACTGGAGCCTAACTGGGCTCTTTGGTAGGGCTAACGGCAGCCTCTGGGAGGGCTCACGCCATGGAGTACTTCCCAGAACTTCCGCTGCCAGTGTCCTTGTCCTCATGGTGAGCCACAGCCACCCCCAGCCTCTGCAGGAGACCCCCTAACACTAGCAGGTAGGTCTGGTTCAGTCTCCTATGGGGTCACTGCTCCTTCCTCTGGGTCCCAGTGCGCACACTACTTTGTGTGTGCCCTCCGAGGGTGGAGTCTCTTTTTCTCCCAGTCCTGTCGAAGTCCTGCAATCAAATCCCACTAGCCTTCAAAGTCTGACTCTCTAGGAATTCCTCCTCCTGTTGCCGGACCCCCAGGTTGGGAAGCCTGACGTGGGGCTCAGAACCTTCACTCCAGTGGGTGGACTTCTGTGGTGTAAGTGTTCTCCAGTCTGTGAGTCACCCACCTGGCAGTTATGGGATTTGATTTTATTGTGATTGCACAATAATGCACTACCATCTCATTGTGGCTTCTCCTTTGTCTTTGGATGTGGGGTATCTTTTCTGGTGAGTTCCAGTGTCTTCCTGTTGATGATTGTTCAGCAGTTAGTTGTGATTCCGTTGCTCTCGCAAGAGGGAGTGAGAGCACGTCCTTCTACTCTGCCATCTTGAACCAATGTTCTATATTTGGCTTATAATTCTGCTTTGTGTCAACTCTGTCAGTAAGAGAGTATGTATTTGAATTATAATAATAAGATGGTCTGCCCACCCCCTTGGTAGTGCTGTGTGCAGGGTACATGTGTAGCACCCTGCTTTTGCTCTCAACTCCTCAGAAGTGGCAGTTGGGTTGTTGGTCTTTTTGTATTTTGTTCATAATTTTCCCAACTGGGCATGCATGTAGTTATTTTTAGTCCCTTATAGTTTCTTTGTATTTATTGCTGGAGGAGACTTTTGTCCAGGTGCAAGTACTGCAGCAAAGGGTCCCAGGTTCCAGCCTGTCTCAATGGGACAACCAGGACACGTATTAGTTTGTGGAGATCCCTGGGAAAGTGTGGATTTTTAATCTAGAATGTACTTGAGTTTCACTAGTCTTTTTCATTGTGTTCATAGGAAGTTGCAGCTGGTCTGCCAGCAGTCATACTGTCTCTCTTATCCTGAGTTTGTTGTGAAATTCTGAAGCCATAGGTAGCTATTATACAAATGAGATTCTGTATAGTTTGAAGGAATAATCATGTCTCCTCATTCCAGGTTTGCACTTTCCAAATATCACTTAGAGTTCTTTATTCAGTTGAGTAGCCATATAGACACCAACCGTTTTTCTCAAATATCTGACTTAACACTGTCATTTAGGAAGTAGCTGTACCAAAACAGGTCAAAAAGAAACAAACACAAAAAAGAAATTACTGATGGCTGGTATTTGAGATGAAAATCCTTTCACTATAGAGCCTAGGGGTTGAGTTATTGCAAAATAAAAGCTGAGAGCTGTGAATTTACTACATCCATTCAAAATAAGTAGCATACAAAATACAGACTCTGGCATAGAGAAAAGATGTGAAAATCATCTCAATGGATTGAACTTGCAGATTTCGTGTTTCATTGCTCAAACTTGCACACACTGATATTCTGCAAAAGATAATTGCAGCAAAGAAAAATGACCTTTTGCAAATAGTCTAAAAGCATTCCTCCAAAGAGACCAGAGTAAACGTGTATATAGGTATAAAGTGTTACTGTTCAACACATGTTATTTCTAGAAAAAACTACATAGGTTAAAACTATGACAATGTGCAACATCTTTAGCCATTATAGCAGCAGCAACAGCAACAACAGCAAAACTGGATCAAAATCACTGTTTTTATGGTGATTAACGTACCCAAATAAGAAATATTGATCAAAACTCAGGAAATAAATGCCTGGACTGATACAATGTCAGTTGTTGGAAAAACTTTTTGACGTATTTAAGATCGTTTAAAAGTGAAAATGGAGTTCAGGCATCCAAAATGGATCTGGGTGGCCACTGTGGATGTGGTTTTAGACATGTTCCTACATCACTGAGAGCTTGAATTTTCTGAACCGTATAAAACTCATGGATACCACCAGCCATTTTCAAAAGAGTATCTGCTAGCAGCTGCTAGCTTCAACCTTGTAGTATCAAAGTCTGAGCCCCCTCTTCCCGCACTGAAACTATGTAATCATCTCAATCCCCAACCAATCCTTGCTTAACAAGCACCCTTACTTCTTGCCAACTCCAATTCTAATTCTTGACAAACAATGTATGTAACCTTGTGAAGTTTTTTTGCTCTTTATAAGCCTCCCCCATTTTGTAATCTGGCGGAACACAATTCAAGTGCTTCTTGAATGGGTGTCTCTTGGGCTGCGGTCCTAACAAAGCCCAAATAAACACCTTTTTGTTTCAATCAGGTCTCCATTTCTCACATTTTGGTTTACGTTTACTTCAATTTAAATGTCTTATCATCTCTAAAAATTTTTTAAGTGTTAATATTATATAAAGCAGGCAAATTCTTCAAATAATTTGCTATTAAGTATGCCAATTTTTATAGAGCTAAACAAGGAACTGAGAATAAGTTAAGGTGAAACAGGAAAAGATAGACATGGGGAAAAACAAGTTGTAGCTGCACAAGGCAATAAAATGCCACCTTGGCCTCCTCATTTCAGTTAAACGCATGAGCTAACAGATTAGATGTCTGCTGGTTTAGCGTACTAACTCCCTTGGATTTGCTAAAATTTATACAACAATCAATAGGTATACATAAAGTCCTAAGGAAAAGAGTACCACTTAAAAATCAGCATCGGAAACTATCAAAGCCATTTTCAAAATAAAAGATTGTCTATTACTGTGAATGAATATAAAATGTAATAGATATACAAACTAGGAACTAAAGCCTTGTCCAAAGTTTAATTACTTCTCCCTTTAGCTGCTCTTTCGAGGACGTGTACACTAACCAAAGGATGATTGAAATGTTTGCTGTGATACAAACATTTGTATAGAAGATACAAACAAAATCTCCTTCAGTTCCTTAGACTGCCAAGACTTCCTTTGCCTTTCTTCTACTAGTTTCTTGTGGAACTGGCTGAGCCCTGTGCAGTCCAGAATCATCACTACCCTCTGACATGTTGTCATTTAGGTCACTTCCATCATGACTGTGGATGCATGCATCTTCATCTCAGTATCCTGAGACTCATCTATTGACATGGTAACAGGAGGTGATGCCAGTGTGGTTCTAGACACTGCTCCACATTTTTCTATTGGTGGGAGAAGAAACAGTGGTGAAATTGGTTCTCCACCTGCTGAGTTCTTACCAGGGAGGTTCTCTGTTGTGTTCTGATCATTTTCCATTTTACAGTGCATAATGTCAGCCTGTTAACTATCTGAAATTTCACCCTCTGGGTGAAATTCAGGTTTTATTCAGAGGATGAAGTACCAGTAGATTCCTTTATACTGGCAGCAAAACCAGCAAGACTCTTATCTGCCCCTTCTGCTGCTATTTTCTGAAAGGGAGCCTGTTTTCTTCCCTTTGGAGAGTAATTTTTGGTCTTTTGACCCCTCCTCTTTTAAGTTTTCCTTTGGCTGCAGTGGTGATGGTGGTAGGAGATCCTGTGCACCTGCACTTTCCTAGAGATGCTGCATTTTACTTTATATTCACTCTGCATGTTGGACTTTTCCTTTTTGTTATCTTTTTGGAAAGGAGACATTTTTGGGAATTGGCCCCATGTAAAGAAGAAGATCTGTAGAAGGAGTTGTTTTCACCCGAGCAGGCCCCTTCTGAGCAGTCTTGCTGCTTTTTTAACTTGATTTACTTTCCAGAGTTATCATTTTACTTTTTCTTTCTCATGCAGGTACTTTTCTTTTTATTCTCCTCTACTTTGCTGTCACCCTTTGGCACTTCCTGACTATTTTGGTAGAAACCTTTTCTTTTTCTTTTTTGTCATAGGTTTTTCATCATTCACAGGATCATTTATGGAATGGGCTTCAGCTTCTATTTTCTTGTAACTTTTCTTGGTTTTACAGGATTTCTGAATCATTGCTGGTATGCACATCCATCTCTTTAGTCTCTGTTGCTGATTTGCAAGTTTTGGTAGACACTTGGATCATTGAGAAATTACTATAAGCCTTTTTCTCTTTTAAAACATTCTCTTTTTTCTCCACTTTCAGACCATTATTGATTTTTAAAATATATTGTATCTAGCAACCTTGATGTACTCTCCTACTAATGCTAATTGTTTGTGATTCTCTTGGATTTTATGTAAAACAATCATTTATCTGCTTATAACAAAAGTTTTATTTCTTCTGTTTCAATTCTTAAGTCTCACTACATTGCTATACCCTTTGCCCTCAAGTACAGTGTTAAAAAGGAACAGTGTGTTATAAAGCAGAAACTAACACACCATTGTAAAGTAATTATACTCCAATAAATATGTTTAAAAAAAAAAAGGAACAGTGATGATATCAAGTCCAAGCTCGTACTGCTCACTGCACCACAGGCCAATAAATCAAGAGATGAGTTGTTGGGGCAAGGAATAGTGACTTAATTTGGAAAGCCAGCAGACTGAGAAGATAGTGGACTAGTGTCCCAAAGAACCATCCTACTTGAGTTAGAATTCAGGCCCCTTTTATACTAAAAGGGGAGGGCATGTGGCTGGTTATTGCAAACTTCTTGGTGCTGGCCAGACTCCAGAGGGTATGTAATAATCCTTTCTTCTTGCAGCTGTCCACATAGGTCTGGTCACAATGTTCCTGTAAACCTCCAACAAGACAAATGTTATACCTTTTAAAGGTCAAGCCTGGGAGTCAGAACCTTGAGAAAGGGCTAGTATATATATTTCATGCTATAGGCAACATTCCTTTACAAAGGTGTAGAGCCAGCATGACTAAGCACAGGCAACAGAGCACAAAGATTAGAGATAAAGGAATAGATCCAATATGGGGTCAGGTTTGTTCTTCTCTGTTACAGTAATAGTGAGCATTTTGTCTTGTTTCTCACTTTATCAATCAGTATGATGTTTACTGTAGATACTGAGTAATTTACCTATCACATTAAGGAAGTTACCATATATACCTAATGTACTAAGAATTTTTTTCATGACATGAATTAAAATTTTCTTAATTTGTTAAAATGAACACAGTTTTTCTCCTTTAATATCTTAAAATATATATTTATTTATTTATGTTTGGCTGCTTTGGGTCTTTGTTGCTGCACACAGGCTTTCTCTAGTTGCAGCAAGCGGGGGCTACTCTTCGTTGTGGTGCGTGAGCTTCTCATTGCGGTGGCTTCTCTTGTTGCGGAGCATGGGCTCTAGGCGTGCAGGCTTCAGTAGTTGTGGCTCGTGAGCTCTAGAGCTCAGGCTCGGTAGTTGTGGCGCACAGGCTTAGTTGTTCCACGGCATGTGGGATCTTCCCGGACCAGGGCTTGAACCCGTGTCCCCTGCATTGGCAGGCAGATTCTTTTTTTTTTTTTTTTTTTAAACTTTTTGGCAGCCAGATTCTTAACTACTGCACCACCAGGGAAGTGCCTTCTTTAATATCTTAACGATTTTCTAGTATGATTTTCTAGTATGACAGAGTTCCTACTAGATCATGTTATATTATTTTTTGTGAACACGGTTAGGTTTAGCTTCCTATTCATTTCAGATTTTCGCATCTATATTTATGAGTGAAACAAGCTTATAATATACTATACTCAGTTTCACTTGTTTTTAAGCCATGTAGACCATGTCACTGACTTCCTTTCCTCAAAATTATATGATTAAGTTTCGCTTATGTTGTTGTATGTAGCTATACTGTAGTTTGTTCGTTTTTGTTGTTAAATCATGTTAAAGATAAACAAAGCCAGACACTAGTCAGAGTGGTGAACACAGAGTTTAATCGGTAGTATACTCTTGCCATAGGGAAGAGTCCAGTGTGAATGGAACTCCACCTCAATTTGCACAGAGGCAACTGGGCCTTTCAAAGGGAGAGTGAGGGAGTAGGGAGGGAGATGAGTGGAGCTCAGTCAGGGAAGTGAAAAACTACAAAAAGGGGATGGGAGTTGGACCATGTGAAACCCAGGGGGGTTTACTAACTGGTGCTTATCCAAGTTAGGTTCTTACCCTCCACAGGGCCTGGGAGACAGGGGCCCTATCTTCAGGTGTTGGCTGAAATAAACAGTAAGTTCTTTGGAAGCCTTGAGTTTCCTCAGGCAGGCACTTTACTGGGCTGGAGTCAGCCTAGGGATGTGGTCTTGAGCTGTTTCTAAATGTGTCTCATAATACAGGTATCTTCAGATAAAGATATCTTCAGATGTCTGAATTTTTGTAAGTTCTTTATAAATTCTGGATACGAGATTTTCTTAGTTATTTGTATTAGGGATATTTTCTCTCAGTCTCTGGCTTGCCCTTTTGCTTTCTTAACGTTGTATTTTTAAATTTTTTATTTATTTATTTTTTGGCTGCTTTGGGTCTTCGTTGCTGCATGCGGGCTTTCTCTAGTTGCGGCGAGTGGGTGCTACTCTTCATTGTGACGCGCGGGCTTCTCATTGCGGTGGCTTCTCTTGTTGCGGAGTACGGGCTCTAGGCACGCGGGCTTCAGTAGTTGTGGCATGTGGGCTCAGTAGTTGTGGCTCACAGGCTCTAGAGTGCAGGCTCAGTAGTTGTGGCGGATGGGCTAGTTGATCTTCCTGGATCAGGGATTGAACCTGTGTCCCCTGCATTGGCAGGCAGATTCTTAACCACTGTGCCACCAGGGAAGTCCCCTCAATGTCATATTTTAATGAAAAGAGAAGTTTTAAATTTTAATAGGATTAGGTTTATCAATGTTTTCTTTTGTGGTTAGTGCTTGCTTATGTCTTTTTAAAAAAATAGACGTTTTTTAGAGAACTTTTAGGTTCACAGCAAAATTGAACAGAAAGTACAGAGAGTTCCTGTATAACCCCTGACTCCCCCTACACCCCACAGGTACAGCCTCCTCAGCTATCAGCATCCCAAACCAGAGTGGTATAGTTGTTACAGTTGATGAACCTACATTGACACATCATTATCCCGTAAAGCCCACAGTTTACATTAGGGTTGATGTATTGATACATTCTGTGGGTTTTGACAAATATATAATGACATATGTCCATCATTATAATATCACACAGAATAGTTTTCCTGACCTAAAAATCCTGTATGTTCTGCCTGTCCATCCCTCTCTGTCACTAACCCCTGGCAGCCACTGATCTTTACGGTTTTGCCTTTTCTAGAATGTCATATAGTTGGAATCGGACAGTGTGAAATGAAGCCTTTTCAGATTGGCTTCTGTCACATATATGCATTAAACTTTCCTCCATATCTTTTCATGACTTGATAACTCTTTTCTTTTCAGTTTCATTAATACTCCATTGTTTGGATGTACCACAGTTTATTTATCCACTCACCTACTTAAGGACATATTGGCTGCTCTCAGGTTTTGGCAGTTGTGAAAAAGCTACTATAAGCGTCTGTGGTCATACGTTTTCCACTCATTTGAGTGAATACCAAGGAGCACAGCTGCTGTTAAGAGAATGTTTGGTTTTTTTTTTTTTTTTTTTGCGGTACACGGGCCTCTCACCGCTGTGGCCTCTCCCGTTGCAGAGCACAGGCTCCGGACGCGCAGGCCCAGCGGCCATGGCCCACGGGCCCAGCTGCTCCGCGGCATGTGGGATCTTCCCAGACCGGGGCACGAACCCGTGTGCCCTGCATCGACAGGCGGACTCTCAACCACTGCGCCACCAGGGAAGCCCAGAATGTTTGGTTTTATTAAAAACCGCCAAACTGTCTTCCAAAATGGCTGTACCATTTTACATCCCCACCGGCAACAAATGACAGTTCCTGTTGCCCTGCATCGGCACCAGCATCTGGTGTTCTGTGTTTTGAAGTTTTGCCATTCTGATAGGCAGGTAGTGGTATCTCGTGTTTCAATTTGCATTTCCTTGATGACATATGATGTGGAGCATCTTTCCATATGCTTTTTGCCATTTATCTTTGGTATAGTGTGTCTGTTCATATCTTTTGCCCATTTTAAAGTTGAGTTGATTGTTTTCTTGTTGTATTTTAAGAATCCTTGGTGTATTTTGGATAACAATCCTTTTTAAGATTTATGCATAACGGTTCTTTTTAGGATTTATGTTCCATGTTCCTCCCAACTTAGAGGACATCAATACCACAACTTCTGTCCTCACAGGGGCATTAGAACCTCAACTCCTAGGCTCTAGAGTCTGAATTTGGGTCTAAAATTCCATGGGGCATTTAGTATGAGGCTACCCTGACTTTGATTTCTCCCCTCCCTCTTTTCTCACCTCAGAGAGAACTCCCCCTAAATCATAGATGCAGAGTCTCACTGTTCCTTACGGGGGATATGGGTGTGGATATGAGGGGGCAGGGGAGTTATATGGGCAGCCTAGAATAGGACAGCTACACGCTTTGAATTTTAAATTCACGACAACTGTTGCCTAACTGCCAAACAAATATACGTTAATGCTGATGTAAGTGCTCTAGTTTGGTCATGTGTTCCTTTGCAAGTGCAGTTATTAGTTAAATTCTTTTCCTTTTCAGATGTGCGTTCCAAACGGGAGTATGATGAAAGCCATGTGATTACAGCCCGTCTTGTGAAGAAGGTATATGCGCAGAGTCAGAATCTGGGGCTACCTTACAGGAAGATGGGGAGAATGGGAGATTGTGTCCGAGGTCCAGGAGGCAGCACCTACTACTGGACACTGTGGGCGGCAGAGACAGGACTGCCCTTGTGCGTCCACTATGAGGGTCTCCTACACTGTTTCACACTCCTTAAGGTCTCCCCACTGCCCCCCACGGTCAACAGCTTCATTAAGCAAATGTTGCTTTAATTCCTTGACTTGCCAGGCAATGTTCCAGACCCTGGGGATATAACAGAATACAAGATGCCCTTAATTCATTCTCCCTGCCTCATGGAGCATCTCTTCTACTCGGGCAACAGACAACAAGCCATAGAAATAGTTAGTATAACTCAGAGATGGAAGCCCCTTCCCTCCCCTCCCTTCCATTTCCATCCTGTCTTCTTATTCCCGGTCCAGCTTTTATAATGACTGGGCCCTGCAGGCAGTCACCGGCCTCGCTCCTGCAGTGAAGCCCTTCCCTCCAGCCCCGTAGGGAGTCTTCTCTCTCTGGTCACTGCTGAGCCTGGCAGCCTTCACTTGGGCTCCACCTTGACCCCTCCCATCCTGACCACATTCTCTGCCCTTGACTTCCAGGTTCTCCCTCGCTTCCCTGGTTTCTTCTCTACCTCTTTGGTTCAGCTTCATTTTCTCCTGCTGCCGCCTGAAGAAACCACTACCCTGTTCTTGTATATCTGTCGGTCAGTATACTTTCTTCAGAGATTCATCCAAGCTTACAGCTTCAGCTGTCCACATGCAGTCAGCCATCCTGTCAATTTTACTTCCGCAATTCTGTCTTGCAATATTTCCCCCTTCTCCCTGTTCCCATGGCCACGTGCTGCTGTGCACTCCACCTCTGGCCCTTTCCCACACAACTTGCCAGGGAGCCTGTGCCCTGCCTCAAGCATTTTTCTGGGATAAGCTTGCTCCTAGCACCTCCCTTTCCCCGCCCTAGTGTGTCATTATCTGCTTTTTTCCTCTCTGGAGTTTCAGTTTTCCGGCTCCATACTCCATCTGATGAAGGCTCTTCATCTCCATTTCAGGCCTTCCTTGGTGTCTTGCAGCTGATTCAGAGCCCCTTCGTCCTGTATGGCTTTCAGCTTCCAACTCACCTCTCAAATCTGTGTGTTCCTTTGATTCTGGCAGTACCCCCGGCTCTGGAAAAGAGGCATTCCCTCTGCCTCAGCCCCTCGGCCAGGCTGACACCTCACACCTCCCCTCCCCTACTTTCTGGCCAGGAGGTTACAGGCCTGAAGGCTGGAAGGGAACCCCAGCATGAGCAGGACACACAGCCCCCAAGTCAGTGTTCACACACCGGATCTGGTTCTACCTCCCTCTCCAGCCTCATCTGGCATGCTTCCACTCTCCCCTGACACCTCCACAACCTTGTCCTGCCGTGTTTCCTGGGTTCTAAGATGCTCATTTGTCCTTGTATTTTAACACTTCTGAGGTTGGAATATATCCTACAATTGATTTGCACCTTAAAGTGACAAAGTCTTTTCCCCCAAAAGTGAATGTGGTCAACATCTGTTGTTTTTCTGCCTGGCACCTCCACTTTTTTGAGGGGAACTCCTCCTCTCTGCTTAAATCATGGGGGGTCTAGTGGTGCTCCTCAGAATAGGATCCAGGCCCTGGCCACGGTGATTGGCCTGGGAAGAAAACAGCAAATCAGAATTGGCATTAGGGAAGGCTGCTCCTTCAACTCTGGTGGTGGGGTTTGGAGGATGGGAGTCTGAGCATCGCTGGTGGTCGTGACTCAGGCTTCAGGACAAAGTGGTCTGAGAAGGTGAACCCAGTGTGCTGGGGACACAGAGAACAACAGGGCCCAGGAGGGAGGTCTGGGCTTTAGATCACTGATTCAGGTCTTCCCAGGACCACTTGCTCCCCGCCCTACCTGAAGTAGCGTTATGTGCCAACACACCTCTCCTTCTGTGTACACTCCTGATTGCAAATGTTATGAAATTGGTGGTGCATCTTACAACCAATGGTCTCTTACAATCTAGGAAATGACAATATGTGTGGTCCCTTGGACACACTGCTCTCTGTGACCCAGGGACGTGTATGCTTTGTTCATCATTGTATCCCGGGTGTTCGCTCTGGTCCCTGGCATCTGGTAGGTGCTTGGGACCTATTTGTTAACTAAAAATGAATGACGGGTATCTGTTCCTTCAGCCTGGAATGCTCCCCCAGCCCTTGTCCATCTGGCAAATTTCCACTTGCCCTCACAGTCTCATCTCAAATGCCTCCTGTCCCATGAGACCCTTCTGAGTCCTCCAGGCCAACTCGGGCATTTCCCTTTTTGTTTTTTTCTTTTGTATCTCCGTATTTCAGAACCTAGCACAGTGTGAGTGCAAAGTGAGTCCTCAACGAATGTTTATTAAGTAAAAATGGATGTTCGGCCGCAACTGTCCTGTGCTCCCACCTGCTCAAGCCTCTAGGGGCTGTTCTCACCTTTCCCCTTTTGCTCATGCTCTTCTCCATACCCAGAGCCTTCTACCCCCTCATTATCACCTGTCTAAGTCCTGCTCGTCCTCTGAGCACCACCTGTCTCCCAATTCTGTTAGACGAATATGATTTCTCTCCTTAGAATCCTGGAGAACGTCCTGGGTCTGTACTTCCAGGGGCCTTACTGCTCTGCCTTGCAGTACAGTAGATGCACACTCGTCCTATCCCACCTGAATGTCCTCTGTCAGGGCCTCTACGACAGTCAGCTCAGGTCACAAGGGACAGAGCCAGGCTCAGGTTCCCCTGAGTAGTGGGGGCTTTCAGGAAGCATTGCGAACAAGTGAAGACCCACCTCTCTGCTGCTACCAGCTGGGCCTTCCCGAGCTCTGGGACACCCTTTGGAGTCCTGGGCAGTTCTGGTACTGGGAGAGGTCATCACCTCCTTGGCAGAAGGCACCTGTTGTTGCTGCCCTTGTGGTCCAGCATAATGATGACTCAGCCAGTCCCCAGCTCCTCCTCATGACCTCATTGCTGCTGTCTGCCCATTCCTTCCTTTAACCATATTTATGGTCTGCTGTGTGCCAGGCACTGTTCTGGAAGCTCAGGATACATCAGTGGCCATAAAGGGACAAAAGTTCCTGCTCTCACAGAGCTTCCATTTGAGCTTACAGCCTGCCTCATGATGCCTGCTTGCTTATGACTTCTGTGCATTCAAGCCTTCTGCTTACTGCCCGCTTCATGGCAGAGTTTGGATTCGGTCCCCAATGCCAACACTCTCCCCCAGACAGAGAATGTCATTAGTTAAGGTGGCCACGACTGCTCTCATAGCACTCATGCCAGGGCACCTAATGGGCTGTGGGCTTGTCCATAGACCACTGTTCTTTGACCCGGCAGTTATCTCTGGCCCAGTCAGCTGTGGTCAGCTTCCCCCAGGAGGGAATATGGGTGTGGCAGGTCCTTGGAGTTTAGCAGACTCTCTGTCCACTGTCACTGCTCCCGTGCCTGTGTGTAGTCAGGGAGGTGGACACCGTCCTACCTCCGGCTCCTCCCGGTGCTGGCGTACAGGGAATATGGGTTCAGCTGGACCCACCTGCCAACAGCCTTCTCTTGTTGTTTCTTTAGAGGGCAGGTGAATATCTTATCCCGGAGTCTGTGGATCTGGAGTGTGTGGAGTACTGTGTGGTGTATGATAACAACACCAGCTCCCTGAAGGTAATCCTAAAAGGTGACAGCGATGATGACAACACTGATGAAGGCCACCAAGGTGGGTTTTTACAATAGCAGCAAGAATATGAGTTCAGTTATTGAGCACTTTTGTCACATGCCAGGAGCTCTGCCTGGGTCACCTCATGCAGTCTGCAGAGCAGCCCGATGAGGATGGCAATGCCAGGAACTGGGAAGGGCCTGGGATTTTTCCTTCCTGTGCAAGATGACAGGTGAGCCTGCCGTGGTTCATGGATGCTGGCAAAAGACACGAGGCTCCTGGGTCAGAGACAAAGGGCTTTATTTCTCAGAGCAGTAAAAGTAGCCAGAATGCAGTGGGTGGTATTATGGAGAACTCTGAGCTTAGGGAGCCTGAATCTTTTTTAACAAATGGGCAGAAAGCCTGCCTGCCCTTGGCTCTGGAGGCAGAAACTGTCTCTGTCATCCAAGGCTGTTTGTTATACACATATCCTTGAAAAGCCAGTGCCTTTGTTCAGAGGCTATGTAGAAACACGAAAGACCATGGAGAATTGTGCCCTAATAGGTAACATCCCCACTTTATTGATGAGGAAACTGGGGTCCAGGAAGGTGAAGTAACTCATTCCCCAGGTGTGGGACCATGGGTATCTATTGCTGTGTAACAAATGACCCCAAAACTCTGTAGTTTTTTTTTTGCGGTATGCAGGCCTGTCACTGTTGTGGCCTCTCCCGTTGCGGAGCACAGGCTCCGGACGCGCAGGCTCAGCGGCCACGGCTCACGGGCTCAGCCGCTCCGTGGCATGTGGGATCTTCCCGGACCGGGGCACGAACCCGTGTCCCCTGCATCGGCAGGCGGACTCTCAACCACTGTGCCACCAGGGAAGCCCAACTCTGTAGTTTAATACCATAAACATTAATTATATATTCGTTTCTGTGGAATTCAGGAGTAGCTTAGCTGGGAGGTTCTAGCCTGTCCTAAGGTTGTAGTCATGACGTTAGCCAGAACTGCTGTCTTGTGAAGGTTTGGCCAGGCCAAGATAATGTGCCTCTGAGATGAGTCACTCACATGGGAATAGCTAGGAGTCCTCAGTTCCTCGCTGCATGGATTTCTGCGTGGGGCTGCTTAGATGGCCTCACGACAGGGCAGCCGGTATACCCCAGAGCGAGTGATCCGAGAAAGAGGGAGAGAAAGGGACAGCCATGTACCCTTTATGACCTAGTCTTGGGACTTAAACAGTCACTCTTGCCACATTCTATTCATTAGAAGCAAGTCACTGAGTACAGCCTACCCTCAAGGAGAGGGGAATTAAAACTCAACCTTTTTAAAAAATATATTTAATTATTTATTTATTTGGTTGCACCATCTTAGTTGTGGCAGGCGGGCTCCTTAGTTGTGGCATGCGAACTCTTAGTTGCAGCATGCATGTGGGATCTAGTTCCCTGACCAGGGATCGAACCTGGGCCCCCTGCATTGGGAGCACCACCAGGGAAGTCCCTAAACTCAACCTTTTAAAGGGAGGTGTTTGAAAGAATTTGTGGAGAGAGTTTTTTTTTTATTCAAATGGAAAGTCACAAAAATTATAATCATCCTTATCAGTTCACTCAGTCCCATGTAATTAATTTTTTTTCATCTTGATCTTTTGTGAGCACTTTTATGAATTCATCAGTTTTCCATTAGAGTTCTGAAAACGCTTATTCATTCAGTTCAGCATATAGTCAGTTACCAGAGACCTGTACTTGTCAGAGTCTTTTCCATGAACTCCTTGAAGATGAAACCCTTTTACAGGAACATTTCTGCAAGAGCATCAGAGTCCACCCAGAACTGTCTGTAAATGACCAGAGACTTAGAAATGACCCCGGTTAAAGATACGATGAAAGTTCATGATAATGCAATTAACAAGGAAATTTAGTTATTTCTGAGACATACATTTAAAAATAACTAGAATTATGACTTATATTATACCAGAACATATAAGATTTTTATGAATTTCATGTAATGTCTGAAACATTTATATTAACATATTTCCATACAAATAACCCAAAGAAAGTTTAGTATCAGTTTTTTTAAAGAACTTTTTTGAATTTTATTTATTTTTTTATACAGCAGGTTCTTATTAGTCATCAATTTTATACACGTCAGTGTATACATGTCAATCCCAATCGCCCGATTCATCACACCACCATCCCCACCCCCCCGCGGCTTTCCCCCCTTGATGTCCATATGTTTGTTCTCTACATCTGTGTCTGAACTTCTGCCCTGCAAACCGGTTCATCTGTACCATTTTTCTAGGTTTGTGGAGAGAGTTTTTAAACCACCACACCTAGCAAGTGCTGGGGCCAGGATTCAAACCAGGGCAGTTTGGCTCTGTCAGGTCTCCTAAGGCCAGGGTAGCGATGCTGGAGAACAGTGCAGTCACTCCAGCCACACGCTGGAGCGTGGTCAGTTCTAATCTGCTTCACTGAGGCTCCACTGCATTCTCCATTCAGCCCCTGCTTTGGGCTGACCACCCCTTGCTGCTGCTTGTGGCTCAGTGACTAATACATATGCGTGGAGTTCCATGGGTTGGGCATTCACACCAGCGGTCACTGGGTGGCGCTAGGCTTCCACCTTTAATAAAACCAGTCTTCTCAGGAGGTCCTTAGCCAGGAAATTGTCCCCTCTTTCCTAAGCTCATCCTGTTGGTCTCCAGTCTGCAATCCTAGGATTGTCGGCTGGACCCTGAAATCCTAGGAAATGTTGGTCAGTGAAGACAGCGCCATCTACAGTCTATACCTGACCTCACTTTAGTGCTATGGAGCCCCCGTCCTCACTTGGTAAGAAATCACAAGCACAGAACAACAAAAACCAAAAACCACACGCATATAATTTGCCTGCTCATGGAAAATTGCACAGTCGGGGGCAGCTGCAGTGGCTGATGGCTTGATGGCCGCAGCATCCTTTGTTTACTGATATGGCAAGCAACATTCTTTGTCCACAGTATATGACAAGAGAAATTAAACATGTGTACACAAAACCTTGCACATGGATATTCATAGCAGCCTTATTCATAATAGCCACAAAATGGAAACATCCAAATATTCATCAATAGATAAATGGTAAACAAAAGGTGGAGAGCCACACAGTGGAATATTATTCAGCTATGAAAAAGGATGGAGTGCTGACACTTGCTGCAACATAGATGAACTTTGTAAACGTTATGCTCAGTGAAAGAAAGCAGACACAAAACGCCACATATTGTATAATTCAGTGTCTATGAAATGTCCAGAATAGGTCAATCCGTAGAAATTAGATTAATGGTTGCCTAGAGCTGGATGTTTGGAGGGATATGAGGAATGAAACCCTCTAACTGGTACATGTTTCTTTTGGGAGTGATTAAAATGTTCTGAAATTGACTGCAGTGATGGTTACACAACTGTGAATATAATAAAAAACATTAATTTATATACTTTAAATAGATGAATTGCATGGTATATAATATGTGATATTGTATATATACATACACATTCCCCTCGTGTTGAATCATCCTTCCTTGCGACAATATGAAAAAAAATGAAATCTCGGAGTTTATAGAAAAAAATCAACTTACTTGGTGGTGAATTGCTTTTTAAATTTTAATTGTAACATTCACCTCTATTTATATTTGCTTCAGCTTTCTAGACAATTGCTTTTCAGAATGGAGTGCCTATCCACTGGGCCTTTAGGCAAATGGTGAGCGCACAGGGGACATTGGTCTCTTTGGTCTCTACTCTTAGGAATTGTGCTTGGAGCTGCCGTTGAGTGTGGCAGAACCCTGACTCACCTTGCCCGCCACCCCATCCATATCCTGAGAGGAGGCTATGAGAGCTTCTCGGCCATGTACCACTTCTTCCGGACACAGAAGATCATCTGGATGCCACGGGTAAGGCAGGGTGCTGAGCACAGGCAGGCTTGGATGGGAGCATGGCCTTCCCCTGGGGACCGAGGGGCAGGGAGCAGGGCTGGAGAAAGAGGAGAAGGAGACAGATGACATGGAAAAGATGGAAGAGATGTCAAAGATGGCTTGGGAATGAACCTGGGGCAGCTAGGAGGTCCAGTCCAGTATGATGAATTTATAATCGCCAGGTTCAGGCAAAATCCAGGGCGGTGTTTAATAGATGAGGTTGGTCCAGAGGGCAGGGAGCTGGGGCAGCGTGTTCTGGGTGGTGGGTCGTGGTCAAAGTCACACGGGCAGGCAGGGCCATCATGATTCGAGGCTGCCTTGCCATCCTTAGCCATCTGGCCTCACAAACCCTGGCTGGGTCCAGAGGATACAGTAAAAATTGGGAGGCGGGTTGTAATAAGGTGTGGCCAAGGGATGCACCAGATGTCTGGAGCCCAGAGGAGCACTTACTTCCTGGAGCCAAACTGGGTGGCAATGATAGGCAGGCAGGGACTGGTCCCTGGGGGCATTTTATAGTATCTGGTTTCTTGAAGGGTCTGAATGTAATGGAATGTGAACCTGCAGAGGTTTCATTCTTTCCAGCAATTGCCTTCAACTGTGCTCTCATTCTTGCCCTTTGCAGCATCATGGGCAGATTCCATACTTTCTGGCCGCTTTCGGTTATGGACAATTTCAGTCTAGTCATATTATAGAACAGCGGGGGAGATGCGCCTATGAACTGGAACTTGATGATATTATATTATTGTTACATATTTCTTTAGGTTGTGATGACATTATTATGGCTATGTTTTTAAAAATATGAGTCCCTATCTTTTAGAGATACATAATGAAATATTTATAATTAAAATGATACGATGTCTGGAATTTCCTTCAAAATAATCTGGGGAGGGTTGGGGAGTCAGGGGTATAGATGAAACAAAATGGGCCATTAGTTGATAATGCTTGCAGAAGGGTGATAGATCCAAGGTTTGTTATACTATTCTCTCTACTTTTGTGTGTTTTTGAAGTAATTTTTTGAAAAGGGCATAAAAACAGTCCAGTACAACCTAGGCTAGTTTAACATTCCAATCTCAACTCAAATCTCCTCTCTTCTCATCTTCCAGAGCTGGGCAGCCTTCCATTTGCTGGGGGCTGAGGGCTGGGAGTGGGGAGGGGTGTGGGGTAGCTTTGTGGGCATCTCCTTACGTCCCGTCTTCTGGGTCTGGTCCCTTTGGTGCTGGGGGTCCAGCGTGGGCCCTGTCTTGTGTGACTGCCTGTTTGTCAGTGGGGGGGGAAGTGCCTTCTCGTTCTGCCCCAGCCAGCTTCTGTGTGCTGCTGCTGGCCTTTGTTGCTGGTTTTCTTGGGGCTGTGTTCAGGGGGCCCCGTCTGTTACTGAGCATCCTTCAGAGAGAGCCAGCTGAGAATTCCTGACAGGAGTACCCCCAATGCCCTTCCCTTCCCTTGGTAGCTCATGACCTCCCACCACGTCCATATTCTTTCACCTGAATCCCAGAATGAGCCACAGGGGAGTGTGACAGTAGGGAAGGAGGCCGCTTCTTGCCTTGCTGGCTTGGCTGCTCCAGTCAGCCTGTGTGAAAAGCTAGGGACCTGTGTTGGGGGTCATACCTGTTCCCAAATGCAGGGTATATATGTCAAGTTCTCCAAAGGCCTTCTTCTCCTCCTTCCACTGAGCTATGATGTTGAGCTCAACAGGTGTACAGCCAGCCTCACCGTCCTGCTAGTCACTCCTCCTCGCTCCTAGAGGAGCACCCTTACTGGCTTTGCAGTGATGGGAGGGACTCTTTCTGATCTGAAGACGTCACATGCTGATACCTCACCTTCTTTATTTTTCTTTTAAAGCTTTAGGAAGGTGGAATTGGCATAGGATGAACTGCACCTATTTAAAATGTACAGTTTGGTCAGTTTTGACGTGTATACACCTGAGACTTGTCCTTGCCCCCAGTCTTCTTAAGTAGATTGGGAAGAGGGGTAGGGTGGTGGCTGGTGGTATCTAGCAGGGCCTGGATGGGTGAGTTCTACTCTGCTTGTATGTGGCCCTCTTTAGAATGTACGTTCCAAGTATTTGCCACTCCCTACTTTGGGACCTTTGTTATTAATTCAGGGGCAAGAATGAAAGCCCCACTCCTTTCCTGTTACGTGTTCTGACACAGTGTAAAGCAGGAGTGTCCCTACTGCTCCCTAAGGAACTCCTGCGAGGGGAGATGGAGGCACAGAATTTGGCCTCTGAGACTGCCCCTCTCCTTTAGACACAGTGATTTCTAATTTCCCGTTTTATATGTGGTACCCCTTAAATAAGATTTCACTTTGAGCAAAGGGGTTCTGTGACTAGGGCACGTGTGAAGACCACACTAGAGAGAGATGCTGGTGAGCCACCAAGTGGTTTTAAGTCCGGGGAGGGGCACCTGGTTAGATTGCCCTTTAGAAAGATCAACTCTGATTGCAGAGCAGAGCCCACACCAATGCAGGCAGAGTGGGTCTGGGGAGACCTGCTAGAAGTCAGGGATGAAGAGGAGAGGACAGATTCAAGAAATACTAAGGAAACGGCTTTGATTAGACATGGGGCAGGGGGTATGGGAGAGGGAGGAGTCTAGAATAATGCCACAGTTCAGGTGCGGGTGACAGGTGGCCAGTGGTGTGGCTCATTGAGAAGGGGACACAGGAGGAGGCGGTGGCAGTGTCAGGGGAAGGCAGTGGGCTCGGTTTGGGCATGTTAATTTGTGACACCAGTTTCTTTTACATTTGTCGATGTGGTTGTCAAAATCGTGTCCTCTAGAATTAACAGCAGAGCTTGTTTTATCCGCCCCACACCCTCTTCCGCACAGCTGTTACAACCACAGGAAAGGAAGCTGGTTCGAAAGCGTCAGGAAGAGTTGACAGATTTGTGGTGGGTATTGCGTGAGATTTCCTGAAAGAAACCAGGAGGATTTCATTTGGCCCCCGACAAGCTGAGCGTCCTGGGCGGGATCACCCTGAACCCTGGGGAGTGCTTTGGGTCACATCCGCAAGTAGTGGGCCTGCCTGTACATAGAAGGGCCGTGTGTCTCACAAACTTGAGGGTTGGCTCAGCGTGGTGTCTGCTCATTGATAAAGGCTTTTGAGGCTAACAGTTTGGGAGGAATGCGGGCTTGTGGTAGGTTCACGGTGAGGGGAGATGTGCTGAAGCCAGAAGGCTCTAAGAGGCTCAAGTGGACAGCAAAATAGCTTGAGGTACTTAAGATGTTATTTCTGAGTCAGACTTGGAGACAGAGGCATTTTAGAGCTGGTTTGACCTTTGAAATTATATAGGTTAGCATTTCCCATGGAAAACTGATGGGAACAAAGGGGTCTCTAAACAGATCATATTAGAAACATCAGTTCATACAATGTTAGTGGATTTCTTTTCTTTTTTTTTCTTTTGGGGTTATGCCTAGGTTTTATTTTACTAAACGTAACAGGTAAGTTTTCAATCCATGACAACAACAAATATGTAGCCACTGTTTTATTACAGACATCTGAACTGTAATAGGTCACCCAAGAAACCGTTAGGGGAATTTCCATTAGTTCTCAGTTTCCTGGAGGCATGCTTTGAGAACAGTCTTCGACTGGCATGCTTTTCTGGCTGTTTTCCAACTTGTTTATAAGATTAGTCTTATTATTTGATGATAATTGTTTCTAAACACCTGATTGGTGCTCTAATAATCTTTCCTTGGAAACAATCAAATTTTGTAATTTTCCCTCTGGCTTTGATATATAATTGACATATAACATTGTGTAAATTTAAGGTTTACAACAAGGTGACTTGATACACATATATGCAGAATGATTACCATAAGAGTAACACATCCGTCACCTCATGTAATTACCATTTTTTGTGTGTGTGTGTGAGATGAGAACATTTAAGATGTACTTTCTTAGCAACTTTCAAGTACATAATACTGTATTTTTTTAAAAAAAATAAATTAATTTATTTGTGGCTGCATTGGGTCTTCGTTGCTGTGCGTGGGCTTTCTCTAGTTGCGGCGAGCGGGGGCTACTCTTCATTGCAGTGCACGGGCTTCTCATCGCAGTGGCTTCTCATGTTGCAGAGCACTGGCTCTAGGCGCGTGGGCTTCCGTAGTTGTGGTTTGCGGGCTCTAGAGCACAGGCTCAGCAGTTGTGGTGCACGGGCTTAGTTGCTCCGCAGCGTATGGGATCTTCCCGGACCAGGGCTTGAACCTGTGTCCCTTGCGTTGGCAGGCGGATTCTTAACCACTGCGCCACCAGGGAAGCCCTGTGTTGTTAACTGTAGTCACCATGCTGTACGTTAGATCCCCAGAACTTATTTGCCTTATATCTGGAAGTTTATAACCGTGACCAACATCTCCCCATTTCCCTCACCCCCACAGCCCCTGGCAACGACCACTCTACTCTGTTTCCATGAGTTTTGCTTTTTAATTTTTATTTTATTATTATTATTATGATTTTTGGCCATGCTGTGTGGCATGTGGGATCTTAGTTCCCTGACCAGGGATAGAACCTGTGCCCCCTGAATTGAGAGTGTGGAGTCTTAACCACTTGACTGCCATGGAAGTCCCGACTTTCACTTTTTTAGATTCTACATATGAGTGAGATCATGCAATATTTGTTTTTCTCTGACTTATTCTCTTAGCACAATGGCCCCAAGGTCCATTCATGTTGTCACAAATGACACGATTTCCTTCTTCTTTATGGCTGAACAATTTTCCATTGTATATATATGCCATATTTTCTTTATCCATTCATCCATTGGTGGACACTTAGGTCATTTCTATGTCTTTGTGAATAATGCTCAAATGATCCTGGGGCGGGGGGGCGCGTGCAGATATGTCTTCAAGATGGTGATTTCATTTCCTTCAGATATATACCAAAAGTGGGATTGCTGGATCAAAGGGTAGTTTTGTTTTTAACTTTTTAAAAAAGCTTTATTTATTATTAATTAATTTACTTATTTATTTTGGGCTGTGTCGGGTCTTAGTTGCGGCACGTGGGATCTTTGTTGAGGCACGAGAGGTCTTTCGTTGGGGCGTGGGCTGTTCGTTGCAGCGCGCGGGCTTCTCTCTAGTTGTGGCGTGCAGGCTTCAGGGCGTGTGGGCTCTGTAGTTGTGGCTCACAGGTTCCAGAGCGCATAAGCTCTGTAGTTTGTGGCCCACAGGCTCTCTTGTTGAGGTGCGTGAGCTCAGTAGTTGTGGTGCTTGGGCTTAGTTGCCCCGCGGCACGTGGGATCTTAGTTCCCTGACCAGGGATTGAACCCGTGTCCCCTGCATTGGAAGGTGGATTCTTTACCACTGGACCACCAGGGAAGTCCCTGTTTTTAATTTTTTTAATTTAATTTTTATTTTATATTGGGATATAGCTGATTTACAATGCTGTGTTAGTCTCAGGTGTACAGCAAAGTGGTTCAGTTATTCATATACATATATCCATTCTTTTTCAAATTGTTTTCCCATATAGGTTATTACAGAATACTGAGCAGAGTTCTCTGTGCTATTCAGTAGGTCCTTGTTGATTATCTGCTTTATATATAGTAGTGTGTATATGTTAATCCCAACCTGCTAATTTATCCTTCCCCCCTCTACCTTTCCCCTTTGGTAACCAGAAGTTTGTTTTCTATGTCTGTGAGTCTGTTTCCATTTTGTAAATAAGTTCATTTGTATCACCTTTTTAGATTCCACATATAAGTGATATCATATGGTATTTGTCTTTCTCTGTCTGACTTATTTCACTTAGTATGATAATCTCTATGTCCATCCATGTTGCTGCAAAGGGCATTATTTCATTCTTTTTTATGGCTGAGTAATATTCCATGTGTTATATGTACCACATCTTCTTTATCTGTTCCTCTGTCGTTGGACATTTAGGTTGCTTCCATGTTTTGGCTATTATAAATAGTGCCACAATGAACATTGGGTTAGTCTCATTCACTGTCCCAGTTTGTCTTTCTAAGCTTGTTTGCTGAGCCACATTTCAAGAGATGAAACAAAAACAACTTCTTCTCTGGGGATTATTATCATAGCAGCCTTTCTCCTTCTCCACCTCAGGAACTGGATGACTTCCAACCGTACCCTGTTGAGATAATGCCAGGCAGGATCTACCTGGGAAATTTCAGGCAAGCCTGCGACCCTAAAATTCAGAAGGATTTGAAAATCAAAGCACATGTCAATGTCTCCATGGAGACAGGGCCGTTGTAAGTAGAAAAACCATTGTTTTTTTTGTTTTTTTTTATATTAGTATAATTTATTTATATAAGATTCCTAGTGGCATGCATTGACAGAATTGAACGGGCTTTTAGAAATCAGCATACACTGGAGTAGGGTCTGCATTTATTTTCATCTATTCCTGGCCTGCACTTCATTGCCTGGCATGGCCATGGCATCCTCTGCCCCTGACTGAGACCCCACACTTGCCCCATACCCCATACTTAAATCTTACCCTAATAATACTTTCTTGGTCCTTAACATTCTGATGCAAAATACCCTGGTTTACCCTGCTTCTCCTATCTCAGGCCCTCTGAGAAGTGACCCCTCTCTTGGTCCATCTGGGCTGCTGTAACAGGGTACTGTAGACTGGTGGCTTATGAACAACAGAATTTCTCACGGTGTGGAGGCTGGTAAGTCCAAGATTAAGGCACTGGCAGATTCAGCGTCAGATGAAGGCCTGCTTTCTGGTTCATAGATGGCATCCTCACGTGGCAGAAGGGGCAAAGCTCTCTAGGGTTCCTTTTATAAAGGCACTAATCCCACTCATAAGGGTTTTCATTTCTATCCTCATGACCTAATTACCTCCCCAAAGCCCCACCTCCAAATACCATCACTTTGGGGATTAGGTTTCAACATATGAATTTTGAGAGGACAGAAACATTTGATACAGCAACCTTTATGTCGGATTTTCCTTGGTGCTAGGAACATACAGACACACACACATCCTCACTCATCATTGTTCAAAGAGCAGGAAAGTTCTGCACAGCCTTGCTTGTCAGCCTGTGTCTTCCCGGCTGTGTCCACTCATGATCACCAAGGCCCCCGCACTGTACAACCTACTTCTTCTAGCTCCTGATCAAAGCTAATAAAATTCAGCTCAGAGAGAATTTATATAAATAACACGAGAATTCAGTAAGGCATCTGGTAATAAAAAATACTATATAAAAATCAATAAATCTAAAGAAAATTGCGTCTAGGTACTTAGTGAGACTGCTGAAAACCAAAGAAAGAGAGAACATATTAAAAGAAGCAGAGGGCTTCCCTGGTGGCACAGTGGTTAAGAATCCGTCTGCCAATGCAGGGGACACAGGTTTGAGCCCTGGTCCGGGAAGATCCCACATGCTGCGGAGCAACTAAGCCCATGCGCCACAACTACTGAGCCTGTGCTCTAGAGCCCACGAGTGACAGCTACCGAGCCCGTGTGTCACAGCTACTGAAGCCCACGTGCCTAGAGCCCATGCTCCACAACAAGAGAAGCCCCCGCAATGAGAAGCCCGCGCAATGAGAAGCCCATACACCGCAACGAAGAGTAGCCCCCACTCGCCGCAACCAGAGAAAAGCCCGCATGCAGCAATGAAGACCCAATGCAGCCAAAAAAAACCTTAATTAATTAAAAAAATAAAAATAGGGCTTCCCTGGTGGCGCAGTGGTTGAGAGTCCGCCTGCCAATGCAGGGGACACGGGTTCGTGCCCCAGTCCGGGAGGATCCCACACGCCGCGGAGCGGCTGGGCCCATGAGCCATGGCCGCTGAGCCTGCGCGTCCGCAGCCTGTGCTCCGCAACGGAAGAGGCCACAGCAATGAGAGGCCCACGTACTGCAAAAAAAATAAAAAATAAAAGAAGTAGAGAAGTAAGACATTACTTTCAAAGGAGCAATAATTAGACTGACAGCTGACTCATCAATAGAAATAAATCACTGCAACTAGAAGGAAATATGGAATGTGTCTTTGTAGTCGGTAACCTTTCTGGTGATTCCCCACCTCCTACCATTCACAGCATTGAATGTGGGCTAGATTTACTGATGTGTGCTAATGGATAGAATAAAGCAAAAGTGATGGGCTGTCACTTCTGATATTGGGTCACAGAAAGACTGTGGCATCAGTATTGCTCACTCTCTCTTGCTCACTTATTCTGAAGGAAGTCAGCTACCATGTGGTGAGCTGTCCTATGGAGAGGTCCACATGGCAAGGACCTGACAGTCTTCAGCCAACAGCTAGCAATGAACTGAGGCCCTCAGTCAAAAAGCCTGTGAGAAACCGAATCCTGCCAACAGTCATGTGAATTAGCTTCTAATTGAGTCTTCAGATGAGACCAGATGACAACAGCTTGTCTATAATTTTGTGAGAGATTTTAAGCCAATGGTACCCAAATAAGCTGCTCCCAGATTCCTGATCCATAGAAATTGATAGATAATAATTTTTTATTGTTTTAAGCCACTGAGTGTTAGGACATTTTGTTATCCAGCAATAAATAATAGAACCTTAAAGCACTGAAAGAAAATAACTGCCAACCCACAATTTTGTACCCAGAGAATATATCCTTCAATAATGTAAGTGAGAGGACTTCCCTGGTGGCGCAGTGGTTAAGAATCTGCCTGCCCATTCAGGGGACACAGGTTTGAGCCCTGGTCCAGGAAGATCCCACATGCCATGGAGCAACTAAGCCTGTGCACCACAACTACTGAGCCTGCACTCTACAGCCCGTGAGCCACAACTACTGAGTCCACGTGCCACAACTACTGAGTCCGCGTGCCACAACTACTGAAGCCCATGCGCCTAGAGCCTGTGCTCCGCAACAAGAGAAACCACTGCAGTGAGAAGCCCACACACTGCAATGAAGAGTAGCCCCCGCTCACTGCAACTAGAGAAAGCCCACGTGCAGCAATGAAGCCCCAATGCAGCCAAAAATAAATTTAAGAAAAAGAATGTAAGTGAGAAGAATTTCCATTTCTGGCCATGATAGAGTAAATGGCACCAGATTTACAACCCCACCTTAAACAACTAAAAATACTCAGACAAAGCATCTAAAACAAGGGTGTTTCAGACAATGGCCAACAGACAGCACAGGACAATGATTCCTGAGAGGAAAAAAAATGGTGAGCTCCACAATCGAACCAGCTTATTGCTTGGAGATTGTTTGCAGGTCACAATACAGGGAGGGGGCCAACACAGATCCTATTATTCTTTCTGAGTCGAGGGTACAGAGTTGAGGACTCAGAGCTGTTGAGTTGGCTAGAATTTGTAGGAGACCTGCATGGAGAATAGAGAGCTGAGTACAAAGAAAGACTCTGGACATCTGCAGAGAGTCCTCCTGTGTCTTCAGCTAAGTACTAATAAGCACATGCGTGTGAGAAAACTACTGAAGGCAGGGAGAAAAACCAATAGAAATCAACAGGTGGTACAATCCCCAGAGATTATGTGGGGCCAGGAGTAGTTTGTGTTTCCAGTCAGATTAAACAAAACTCACAATATACAGTGCATCAAACAGAGTACTTAGAAGACTACTGCTTCAGTAGTGAGGAAAAACTTAGCCCTATATTAGGGATGAAAAGTATAGTCTGAGATGAAAAATATACTGGATAGAATTAAAAGATTAGACACTGTGGAAGAAAAGATCGCTGAATTTGGAGACATAGCAATAGAAGTATACAAAATGAAACATAGAGAAGAAAAAGACTTAAAAAAAGAAACTAGAGTAGAACTTCAGTGAGACTGAGACAGCTTCAGGTGGCCTAACATATGTGTAACTAGATTCTCCAAAGGAAAGGAGAATGGGGAGACAGGAAACATTGAAGAAACAATGGCCAGAATTTTCCAAATTTGATAAAAACTATAAATGATCATCTACACTGATCTCAATAAAATTTTTAATTAAAAATAGAATAATTTGGAAGATTATGAGCAACTTTATGCCAATACATTTGAAAAATTAAGTTTCCTCAGAAGACTCAAGCTACCAATGCTTACTTAAAAAGAAATAGATTTATAAAAACTGACAATATGATAGTTCCTAAAACAAGATTCAACCAATTTCAGGAGATGCAAATCGTATAGAGTTGGCTTTCAACCACTGTGGAGTTAATGTAGAAAGCAATAATTTGCAAATATAACTAGGAAATTCCTAGAAGCTTAGAAATAAATTTTACAACAGCTCATGGATCAAAAAAGAACTCACAATGGAAATTATGAAATAGTTTCAACTATATGATAATGAAAATAGAATATATCAGAACTTGTGGAGTGTAGCTAAGCTGTGAGGGAAATTTATAGCTTTAAATGCATCTATTAAAAAGGAGAAAGGCTAAAAATCAACTAGTTACGCATTTATCTCAAGAAATTACCAAAGAAACAGCAAACTAAACTCAAATAAGGAAGGAAGGAATAATAAAAGCAGATAAAATGAACTAGAAACAATAAAATAGGATCTAGAAAATCAAAATAGTTTTACAAAAATAATAAATTTGATAAACCCTTGGCAAAAAAGAGAGAAAGCACAAATAACCATCTGTAAAAGGGGATTCTAGGGCTTCCCTGGTGGCACAGTGGTTGAGAGCCTGCCTGCCGATGCGGGGGACACGGGTTTGTGCCCCGGTCCGGGAAGATCCCACATGCCGCGGAGCGGCTGGGCCCGTGAGCCATGGCCGCTGAGCCTGCGTATCCGGAACCTGTGCTCTGCAACGGGAGAAGCCACAACAGTGAGAGGCCCGCGTACCGCAAAAAAAAAAAAAAAAAAAAAAAACTTCGCAAACTGAGAATAGAAGGGAACTTCTTTGATCTAAAAATAAAATTCTACAAAAATCTCTATAGCAAACATCACAATTGATGAAATGTTGAAAGTTTTCCCTCTGAGCCTGGGAACAAGACAAAGATGCAACTATCACCATTTCTATTTAACATTGTACTGGAGGTTCTAGTTGGTGAAATATGGCAAGTAAAAGAAATAAAATAGGAATCAAAAGGGAACAAAACCTTTCATTATACACAGTCTAATTGTATACACAGAAAAGCCAAAACAACCTGCAGATAAATTATTGGACTTAAATAAGTTTGCTGAAATTTTAAAAGCATATAATTTACAATAGGACAAAAATATTAAATATCTAGGATTATACCTATTGAAAGATGTGCAAGATTTCTACACAGAAAAGTATACAGCATTACTGTGAATTACTAAAGATTATCTAAATAGCTACAGGATGTTAGTAAAGATCACCGGAATAAACAGAGGATGTACCGTAGTTGTGGATTAGAAGAATCAATTTTGTAAAGATGTTGATTCTTGCCCAATTGATCTATAGAGTCAATGGAATGCCAATAAAATTCCAATGGATTTGTGAAAATTGATACAGTAATTTTAAATTTTATATGGAAATACAAAGGGCAAAAATAGCTGAATAGTGAATAACAACAAATGGGAAAATTGACTTGACCAGTTTCGAAGACTTAAAAAGAAACACAGCAAGTAAGGCATTGTGATATTGGTGCAGGATAGAAAAATAAACCAATGGAGCAAAATGGAGTCCAAACACAGACCCATGTGTATACGGACACTTGAATTATGCAAAGATTTTCTCCTATATTTTCTTCTAAAAGTTTTGTAGGGCTTCCCTGGTGGCGCAGTGGTTGAGAGTCCGCCTGCCGATGCAGGAGACAAGGGTTCGTGCCCCGGTCCGGGAAGATCCCACATGCCGCGGAGCAGCTGGGCTCGTGAGCCATGGCCACTGAGCCTGCGCGTCCGGAGCCTGTGCTCCGCAATGGGAGAGGCCACAACAGTGAGAGGCCCGCGTACCGCAAAAAAAAAAAAAAAAAAAAGTTTTGTAGTTTTAACCTTCACGTTTTATGATACATTTAAAAAAAATATTTATTTATTGCTTCAGGTCTTAGTTGTGGCATGTGGACTTCTTCGTTGTGGCATGCATACAGGATCTAGTTCCCCCACCAGGGATGGAACCTGTGCCCCCTGCAATGGGAGCACAGAGTCTTACCCACTGGACCACCAGGGAAGTCCCCTGTGATACATTTTGTGGTTTTTTTTTTTTTTTTTTGCGGTATGCAGGCCTCTCACTGTTATGGCCTCTCCCGTTGCGGAGCACAGGCTCCGGACGCGCAGGCTCAGCAGCCATGGCTCACGGGCCCAGCCGCTCTGCGGCATGTGGGATCTTCCCGGACCGGGGCACGAACCCGCGTCCCCTGCATCAGCAGGCGTACTCTCAACCACTGCACCACCAGGGAAGCCCCCTGATACATTTTGAAATCAGTTTTTGTATATGGTGCCTGATATGGAACAAAGTTCATTGTTTTGTATGTGGAAGTCATCACTGTTGAAAAGGTGATCCTTTTCCTGTTGAATTGCTTTGATACCTTTGTTGAAAATCAGTTGACCATACGTGTACAGGATTATATCTGGATTCTTTGTTCTTTTTCATTGATCTATGTTTTTCTTTATACCAGTTTCCCACACTTGTTTTTCTCTTTTAAAAAAATTTTTGTTAAAGTATAGTTGATTGGGGGCTTCCCTGGTGGCGCAGTGGTTGAGAATCCGCCTGCCAGTGCAGGGAACATGGGTTCCTTCCCTGGTCTGGGAAGATCCCACATGCCGCGGAGCAACTAAGCCTGTGCGCCACAACTGCTGAGCCTGTGCTCTAGAGCCTGTGAGCCACAACTACTGAGCCCACATGCTGCAACTACCGAAGCCCATGCTCCTAGAGCCCGTGCTCTGCAGCAAGAGAAGCCACCGCAATGAGAAGCCCGCACACTGCAATGAAGAGTGGCCCCCGCTTGCCGCAACTAGAGAAAGCCTGCGCGCAGCAATGAAGACCCAACACGGCCAAGATAAATAAATAAAATTAATTAATTAATTAAAAAAAAAGTATAGTTGATTTACAATGTTGTGTTAATTTCTGCTGTATAGCAAAGTGACTCAGTTATAGATATATATTCTTTTTCATATTCTTTTCTGTTATGGTTTATCACAGGATATTCAATATAGTTCCCTGTGCTATACAGTAGGACCTTATTATCAGTTCCACACTTGATTACTGTAGCTTTATAATAAATCTTGAAGTCAGGTAGTGTTAGTCCTCTAATTTTGTTGTTCTTTTTCAAAGTTGTTTCCTTTGAATTTCCATATAAATTTTAGAATCAACTTGTCAGTTTCTATACAGAAGCTTGTTGGAATTTGGACTGGGACTGAATGGATTCCATAGGGCAATTTGTGAAGAATTGACATCTTAAAAATGTTGAATCTCCCGATTCATTAACATGGTCTATCTTTCCGTTTACTTTGCTCTTTGGTTTCTTTCAGCAATGTTTTATAGTTTTCAGTGTACAGTTCTTGCACATCTTGTATCAGATTTCTTCCTAAGTATTTGATATTTTTGATGTGATTATAAATGGTATATTTAAATTACAAATTTCTTGGGAATTCGCTGGTGGTTAGGACTCTGCGCTTTCACTCCTGGGGCCTGGATTCAATCCCTGGTCGGGGAACTAAGATCCCGCAAACTGCGCGGCATAGCCAAGAAAACTCAAATAAAATTTAAATTTCTGATTGTTGCTAGTATATAGAAATCCAGTTGATTTGTATATATTAACCTTGTATCCTTCAGTCTTCTCCGCCCAGATGTCTCCTCCATTTTAAGGCTTTCCCCAGCTCCCTCGACTTTTCCCTGCCCTTCCTCTTCAGGAGCACGTGCAGGTCTCTATCCTAAAGCCTAGCCAGTTGGATTGGGGCCATTTGTTTATGTGTCTGCCTCCCCCATCAGACTGGGAGCTCCTTGAAGCTGGGAGGGGCCCTATTTGATTCATCTTGTGTCCACTAGGGTCCAGCTCAAGGTCTGGCACACAGTAGGCATTGAGTGAGTATCTGAGGAAAGAATGAATGGTTGGGGATAGATGGATGAATGGATGGTGGATGGGTGGTCAGGTGTGGAGGGAGAGAGGGATGAGGGGGAAGGGAAGGATGGATAGACGAATGAATGAATGCAGGGTGAATTGTGCTTGTATTTGTCACAGCAAGTGCTCATGCAGAAACTAAACCAGGATATTTTCATTTCTGAATCTGCTGCAACTTTCTGCATACCACAGTGAATGAATGTCACCAGTAGGCCACAGTCTTCATAAATAACATTTACCAAGTGCGCACTGCACACTAGGCATTGTGCCAAGCTCCTTGCGGGCATCTTCTCATTAAACATGCCACGTACCTCATCTCCCTCCTCTTTCCCCCTTGATCATAAAGCTCTAGCCACTCTGATCTCCCTATTGTTTCTCAAACATATGAAACATACTGCCCTCAGGGCCTTTGCACTTGTATTCTCTACCTGGAACACTCTTTCCTCATATAACTGCCTGGCTTGTTCTGTCACCTCCTTTAAACCTCTGCCCAAATGTTACCTCCTCAGTAAAGCCTTCCATGACCATCCTATCTAAAATAGCAGGCCCACCACTCTCCATCCTTCTCACCTTGCTTTCTCCATTTAACATAGCAGATTCATTACATATTCCTTTCCACCCTCACTATCTTTGCTGTATTCTAGGAAAGCATCAGGTTTGTTTAATAATAATAATGTCACATTTATTGGGCACTACCGTGTGCCAAGCAGATTGCTGAATGCTTTACATAGATTCATTGACTTAATCTACACAACACCCCTATGAGGTAGGTGCTGTTTTTTTTGAGAGCGGTTCATTTATTTGCCCACATCTCCCTGATGCTAGTTCAGCCTCCTTCCCCTATGATCCCATCGCTGTGGGTGAAGGATGCCACAGTAGGGCTCTGTGTGAGTTTGCCTGATTACCTGTGCTTTTCTTCCATTTAGTTTTGCAGGTGACGCCGACAAGCTTCTGCACATCCAGATAGAAGATTCCCTGGAAGCCAACATTACACCCTTTTTACGCCACCTCTGTCACTTCATTGGTAAGGAGCATTCTTTAACCAGGCAACAACTGGTCTGTGCCCAGGGAGCAGAGGGGCTGTGGTACCTCATCCACATGCCTATTGCTGACTGCCACTCCCAGCACTCAGGAGAAAAAGGGCAGGGCCCAGCACACGCCCAGCCAGGTGTGGCCAAGCCCTGGGACAAGCCTGCCCCCCGGGGGGGTCCTTGGAAATATGGGCAGCCATGCGTTTACCTTGGGAGCAGTGGGGCCAAATGAGAGCCCCAGACTGTGGATTGAGTGCCCTGTGTTCTGGCCCTGGCTGGATCGCTATGTCCTTTCATGCCTGGCCAAGCTCCAGTCTCGGCATCACTGTGCCTGTTGTGAAATGAGGGTGCTGGCCCATCCTGGGTGCATATGTTCATGAAGGCCTGCTCCAGGCTAGGCTCCGGTGACCTGCAGGTGAATCTCACTCTGTCCCGACCCTCCTCTCTGGTCAGTATGGTGGGGTAGAAGGAAGACTCCAGAGCCCTTCCATCTCTAAATTTCATGGTCCCCAGTGTGTGGGCCCAGTGCCCCTTCTGTTCTCCTACCACACACAGCAGTGCCCACCAGCCGCTTGCCTCACTGAGGGTGGAGTTTTCAGTCATACTAAGGAGAGCAAGATCCCTGGAGAGAGCAAGGTTGTGTCCGGTTAGAGGCCCACCCCAGGACGGCCTGCTCAGCACCAACACAGTCCCCAGCCTGAGAATGGCATTTTGGCCCAGACATCCTTTATTTTTCTGGGAGGTTGTAGCTATCACTTGCCTAGGAGCTGAGACTGAGACTTGCCCTGGGTCCCATCATGGGGTGGCAGAGCCCTGTGGCCCAAAGAAGCCCCCTCTCCAGCTCTACCTCACTGGGTGGCTCTGAGCCAACCCTTAACTTCTCTGTGCCTCAACTTCCTTATCCATACAATGAGGCAGTTGACCTTAATCATTTGAGTCATCCTCCAGCTCTGACAGTCTGTGATTTTGCACTTGGTATATTTATCTTCAGTTCTTGGGGGTTACCAACCAGCCTAAGATGCCAGCTTAGGTTTCCTTCCCACCCCTCACTGGGTGAGGTTGACAGCCCCAGGGGCGTTATTGAGTGTGGTTAGCTGACACTTGTGTGCCAGGCACTGGGCTAAGCACAGTGCAAAATCTTATCAGGTAGGTAGTATACTGTTGTCACATTTTCCAGATGAGGAAACTGTGGGTTAGAGTGCCCAAGCCCAACAGCCAGTACTTACTGGTTGTGATTCACATCCAGTCTACACTGCCTCTATCAGCACCCAAGTGCCCTTGGGGTATAGTCCTTTTATCCCTACCTGGGGAGGTCAACTGGTAGCAGACCTTCCTGGGATGGAAGCCTTCATAGCCCAGAAAAGGCCTTTGCATGATAATGCTGAGTGCCCAGGCGTGATTCTCTTGAACTGCCAGCTAAGTCTGAGGATCCCCATTTGCCAGGCAATGAAACAGTATCCTAGAGATGTCATGTGACTTGCCTAGACCATGGTGTGCTGGTTCTGAACCTACTCTTGGACCCACTGAGGCCAGTCATCTTACAGACCCACAAGGAAGGGGGCCACGCACAACCTCACACCTTTCCTTCCTTTTGCAGAAGTTCACCTGGAGCTTGGCTCTGTCATCCTGGTCTTTTCCACCATGGGCATCAGTCGCAGCTGTGCGGCCATCTTGGCCTACCTTATGCACCGAAATGAGCAGACCCTGAAGGTATGTATCCCCTGGTCCAGGAGGTGGGGTCAGAGCTGTGCCTCAGAGGAGTGGGTCTCCAGCACCGACTTGGGGCCTTAACTGGGGGTGGGGGGCTTGGGAGGGAAGGGTCAGGGAGTGGAGCCCCAAGTCCAGGGCTTTACCCAGCATACTACATCCAAGGGAAGGAACCCGAGATCTGGGTTAGAGACCTGAGGCTGGGCACACAGGGCAGGCCCAGGGACTCAGGCTGGGCAAGGCTGTGGCCAGCAGCACCATCTGTGTGTCCCCCAATGCTGTCAGTCTGTGTACCAGTGTTTGTTCAGGGTTTTCCAAGGGAGGTGCGTTTTGGCTGTTGCCATGTACCTGTTGGCCATCTGTATGTCTTCTTTGGAAAAATGTCTATTCAGAATCTTGGCCCTTTTAAAAATCAGATTTTTTGTTTTTTTGCTATTGAGTTGTATGAGTTCTTTATATATTTTGGGTATTAACCCATTATCAGTTACATGATTTGCAGATATTTTCTCCCGTTTCTTAGGTTGCCTTTTCATTTTGTTGATGGTTTCCTTTGCTATGCAGAAGCCTTTTAGTTTGATGTAATCCCACTTGTTTATTTTTGCTTTTGTTGCCTTTGCTTTTGGTGTCAAATCCAAAAAGTTACCACCAGACTGATGTCAAGGAGTTTACCACCTATGTTTTCTTCTAGTAGTTTTATGATTTCAGGTCTTCCACTTGAGCCTTTAATCCATTTTGAGTTGATTTTTGTGTATGGTGTAGGATAGTGGTCCAGTTTCTTTTGTTTTTTGGCTGCACTGTGTGGCTTGTGGGATCTTAGTTCCCCAACCAGGGATTGAACCTGAGCCCCTGGCAGTGGAAGCATGGAGTCCTAACCACTGGACCGCCAGGGAATTCCCACCGGTTTCATTCTTTTGCATGTGACTGTCCAGTTTTCCCAGCACTACTTATTGAAGAGACCGTTCTTTTGTCATTGCATATTATTAACTCCTTTGTCCTAAATTAATTGACCATATATGTATGGGCTTATTTCTGGGATCTCTATTCTATTCCATTGATCTATGTGTATATATATTTTATGCCAATACCATACTGCTTTGATTACTATAGCTTTGTAATATAGTTTGAAATCAGGACGCATGATGCCTCTAGCTTTATTCTTCTTCCTCAAGTTTGCTTTGGCTATTTGGGGTCTTGTCATTCCATACAAGTTTTAGGACTGTTTATTCTATTTCTCTGAAAGATACCTTTGGGATTTTGATAGGGATTGTGTTCAATCTGTAGATTGCTTTAGGTAGTATGGACATTCTAATAGTATTCCTCCAATCCATGAGCATGGAGTATCTTTCTATTTATTTGTGTCTTCTTTAATTTCTTTCATCAGTGTCACAGTTTTCAGTGTACAAGTCTTTCACCTCCTTGGTTAAATTTATTCCTAGGTATTTTACTCTTTTTGATGCAATTGGGATTATTTTCTTAATTTCTATTTCTGATAGTTTGTTATCAGTGTATAGAAACACAGCTGATTTTTGTATATTGATTTTGTATCCTGTAACTTTACTGAATTTGTTTATTAGTTCTAACAGTTTTTTTGTGAAGTCTTTAGGGTTTTCTATATATATGTTGTATGTAAAGAGAGACAGTTTTACTTCTTCCTTTCTGATTTGGATATCTTTTTCTTACTCTGTCTAGGACTTGAAATACTACGTTGAATAAATGTGGTAAGAGTAGGCATCCTTGTCTTGTTCCTGATCTTAGAGGAAAAGCTTCCAACTTTTCACTGTTGAGTATGATGTTAGCTGTCAGCTTGTCGTATATGGCCTTTATTATGTTGAGGTACATTCCCTCTGTACACACTTAGTTGAGAATTTTTATCATAAATGGATGTTGAATATTGTCAAATGCTTTTTATGCATCTCTTGAGATGATCGTGTGATTTTTACCTTTCATTTTGTTAATGTGATGCATCACGTTGGTTGTTTTGCAGATGTTGAACCATCCACACATCCCTGGAACAAATCCCACTTGACCATGGTGTGTGTGATCCTTTTAATGTATTGTTGAATTCAGTTTGCTAAAATTTTGTTGAGGATTTTGTATTTATGTTCATCAGTGATATTGGCCTGTAATTTTCTTTTCTTGTGGTGTCCTTGTCTGGTTTTGGTGTCAGGGTAATGCTGGCCTCACAGAATGAATTTGGGAGTGTTCCCTCCTCTTCTGTTTTTTGGAAGGGTTTGAGAAGGATTGGTATTAATTCTTGTTCCAATGTTTGGTAGAATTTGCCAGTGAAGCCATCTGGTCCTGGACTTTTGTTTTTTGGGAGGTTTTCGATTACTGATTCCATCTCTTTGCTAGTAACTGGTCTGTTCAGATTTTCTTATTTCTTCATGGCTAAGTCCTGGTAAGTTGTGCATTTCTAGGAATTTATCCGTTTCTTCTAGGTTGTCTGATTTCTTACTATCTTTTGTATTTCTGTGGTATCAGTTTAATGTCTCCTTTTTCATTTCTGGTATTATTTATTTGAGTCCTCTCTCTTTTTTTCTTGGTGAATCTAGCTAAAGCTTTGTCTATTTTGTTTTACTTTTCAAAAAACTAGCTGGTAGTTTCATTGATCTTTTCTATTGTCTTTTAAGTCGCTATTTCATTTATTTCCCCGCTTATCTTTGTTATTTCCTTCCTTCTGTTCACTTTAGGCTTAGTTTGTTCTTTTTCTAGTTCCTTGAGGTGTAAGGTTAGGTAATTTATTTGAGATCTTTCTTATTTTTAATGTAGGCACTTATTGCTATGAACTTCCCTTTTAGAACTGCTTTTGTTGCATCTCATAAGTTTTGGTATGTTATATTTCCATTTAATCTGTCTCAAGATATTTTTTGAGTTCTTGTTTGAATTCTTCTTTGACCCATTGGTTGTTAAGTAGCATGTTCTTTACTTTTCACATACTTGTGAATTTTTCAGTTTTCTTCTTGTAATTGATTTCTAGTTTCATACCATTGTGATTAGGAGAGATGCTTGATATGATCTAAAAATTTTTTTTGACATTTTAATTAATTAATTAATTATTTAATGGCTGCACTGGGTCCTCATTGCTGTGCGTGGGCTTTCTCTAGTTATGGCAAGCGGGGGCTACCCTTCATCGCTGTGCGCAGGCTTCTCATTGCTGTGGCTTTTCTTGTTGCAGAGCATGGGCTCTAGGCGGGCGGACTTCAGTAGTTGTGTCATGCGGTCTCAGTAGTTGTGGCTTGTGGGCTCTAGAGCACAGGCTCAGTAGTTGTGGCACACGGGCTTAGTTGCTCTGTGGCATGTGGGATCTTCCCAGACCAGGGCTTGAACCTATGTCCTCTGCATTGGCAGGTGGATTCTTAGCCACTGTGCCACCAGGGAAGCCTGCTTGATATGATTTTAAACTTAAATTTATTAACACTTGATTTGTGGTCTAATATATGGTCTATACAGGAGAATGTTCCATCTGCACTTGAGAGAAAGTGTATTCTGCTGCTTTTGGATGGAGTGTTCTGTAAATGTCTGTTAAGTCTATGTGTAGCTTAAGTCCAGTGTTTCCTTACTGATTTTTTCTGAATGATCTATCCATTGATGAAAGTGGGGTATTGCTGTCTACTTCTCCCTTTAGGACTATTAATATTTGCTTTGTATATTTAGATGCTCCTATATTGGGTACATAAATATTTATAAGTGTTATATTCTCTTGTTGGATTGACCCCTTTATAGTGACCTACTTTTGTGTCTACTACAGTCTTTGTCTTAAAGTCTATTTTTGTCTGAATAAATATAGCTAACCCAGCTTTCTTTTGGTTTCCATTTGCCTAGAATATCTTCTTCCATCCTTTCACTTTCAGTCTGTGTGTGTCCATACATCTGAAGTTATTAAACCACCACTTTTACATTAGATTATTTTGAATTTTACTGTATATTTACCTTTACCAGTGAGATTTATAGTTTCATATGTTTTCCTGTTACTAATTACTGCCCTTTTATTTCAGCTTAAAGAAGTCCCTTTAACATTTCTTGCAAGGCCTAGTGGTGATGGACTCCTTCAGCTTTTGCTTGTCTGGAAAACTCTCTACCTCTCCTTCAGTTTTGAAGGAGGACAACTTTGCCAGGTGTAAAGCAATTTTTGGTTGGCAATTTTTTTCTTTCAGCTCTTTCAATATATTATGCCACTCCTTCCTGGCCTGCAAAGTTTCTGCTGAGAAATCTGCTGACAGTCTTATGGGGGTTCCCAAGTTGTTTTTCTGTTGTTGCTTTTAAGATTCTTTCCTTGTCTTTAGCTTTGACAATTTAAGTATAATGTCTTGGTGTGGGTTTCTCTGGGTTCATCTTGTTTGGATTCACGGGACTTCCTGAATCTGGAAGTTTGTTTCCTTCCCCAGGATAAGGAGGTTTTCAGCCATTATTTATTCAAATAAGTTTTCTGTCCCTTCCTCTTTCTCTTCTCCTCTGGGATCTCTATAATGTGAATATTGGTCCTTTTGATGTCCCTTAAGTCCCTTAATCTATCTTCACTGATTTTTAAATTTAATTTTAAACTTTTATATTGGAGTATAGTTGATTAACAATGTTGTGCTAGTTTCAGGTGTACAGCAGAGTGATTCAGTTATACATGTATATACTCTTTTTCAATATCTTCACTGTTTTTAATTATTCTTTTCTTTTGCTGCTCTGAATGAATGAGTTCTACTGTCTTTGAGTTTGCTGAGCCTTTCTTCTGCTTCATCTAGTCTGCTGTTGAATCCTTCTATTGTATTTTTCAGTTCAGTTATTGCGTGCTCTGAGACTTCTATTTTGTACTTCCTTATATTTTCTATCTCTTAGTTGAGATTCTCACTTTGTTCAGGCATTCTTCTGACCTTGGTGATCATCTTTATGACTGTTACTTTGAACTTTTGTCAGGTAAATCACTTATCTCCATTTCATTAAAGTGTTCTTGTGAGGGTTTCTTTTTGTTGCATTTGGAACATATTCCTATGTTTCTTCATTTTCCTTAACCCTCTATGTTGGTGTCTATGCATTAGATAAAACAGCCACCTCTCCTAGTGTCTCATGTAAGAGATGAACCATATTGTCCAACCCTTCCCTATCTCTTTGTTATCTCTCACAGCTTTGTGATTGTTCAAGCAGCCTACTTTGTTCTTAGTGGTTCACCGTAGTTGAGGGTGTGCCAAGACCTGTCAGCCTTCCAAAGGGAAGGATCTCAGTCTGCACCTAGATTCAGGCTGATTGGAAGCCAGACCCTCAGGCAGCAACTTTTAAAGTGTGCAAAAATATCTCTTTAAGGGGAAGAATGGAAAAAGGGTGTTTCTGTATGCTTTCTTTGCACTTAGCCCTGGGCTGATAATCCAGTTAAGAACTGTTTGTTTACTACTGTCCTGTTAAACCCATGAACACAAGCCCCACTGGCCACTTGCTTTCAATTCTTTTGGGTATAGACCCAGAATGGAATTTCTAGATCATATGGTAATTCTCTTTTTACTTTGTTGAGGAACCACTGTTTTCCATAGCAGCTGCACCATTTTACATTCCCATACATAGTACCATAAGGTTCCAAATTCTCCATTTCCTCACCAACACTTATTATTTTCTTTTTTTTTTTTAATAGTAGCCACCCTAATGGGTGTGAGATGGTATCTCGTAGTTATTTTTTCTCTTTTTTATTGCATTAAAACATACGTAACAGGGGCTTACCTGGTGGCGCAGTGGTTGAGGGTCCGCCTGTTGATGCAGGGGACACGGATTTGTGCCCCGGTCTGGGAGGATCCCCCATGCCCTGGAGCGGCTGGGCCCGTGAGCCATGGCCGCTGAGCCTGCGCGTCCGGAGCCTGTGCTCCGCAACAGGAGAGGCCACAACAGTGAGAGGCCCGCGTACAGCAAAAAAACAAAAACAAAAAACAACAACAACAACAACAAAAATACATAATATAAAATTTACTCTCTTAACCATTTTTTGAAATAATTTTTAAAAAATAAATTTATTTTTTTGGCTGCGTTGGGCCTTTTTTGCTGTGCTGCTGTGTATGCAGGCTTTCTCTAGTTGTGGTGAGTGGGGGCTACTCTTTGTTGCAGTACGTGGGCTTCTCATTGTGGTGACGTCTCTTGTTGTGGAGCACAGGCTCTAGGCATGTGGTTTTCAGTAGTTGTGGCACAAGGGCTCAGTAGTTGTGGCTCGTGGGCTCTAGAGCGCAGGCTCAGTAGTTGTGGTGCATGGGCTTAGTTGCTCCGTGGCATGTGGGATCTTCCTGGACCAGGGCTTGAACCCATGTCCCCTGCATTGGCAGGCAGATTCTTAACCATTGCACCACCAGGGAAGCCCCTGTCTTAACAGTTTTTAAGAACATAACTCAGTAGTGTTAAATACATTCATAATGTGCACCCATCACCACCACCTAGCCCCGTAACTCTTTTCATCTTGTAACACTGAAACTCTATATTTATTAAACAATAACTCCGTATTCTCCCCTCCCGCTAGCCCATGGTAACCACCATTCTCCTTTCTGTCTTTATGATTTTGACTACACTAAGTACATCTTATAAGTGGAATCATAAGGTATTTGTTTTTTCATGAGTGGCTTATTACACTTAGCATAATGTCCTCAAGGTTTAACCATGTTGTAGCATATGTCAAACTTTCCTTCCTTTTTAAGGCTAATACTATTCCCTTGTATGTATATACCACATTTTGCTTATCCATTTATTCATTGATGAACACTTGGATTGCTTCCACGTTTTAGCCATTATGAATAATGCTGCTGTGAACATGGTTGTGCAAATATCTCTTTGAGACCCTGCCTTCAACTCTTTGGGGTATATACCCAGTAGACGAATTACTGGGTCATATGGTAGTTCTAATTTTAATTTTTTGGGGGGATCTCCATACTGTTTTCCACAGTGGCTGTACCATTTAATACATTCCATCAACAGTGCACAAGGGTTCTAATTTCTCCACATCCTTGCCAACAGTTGTTTTCTTCCTTCCTTCCTTTCTTTCTTTCCTTTTATAGTACCATCGTAATCAGTTTGAGGAAGTATAGCATTGTAGTTTTGATTTGCATTTCCCTAATGATTAGTGATGTTGAGCATCTTTTTGCATGCTTATTGGCCATTCATATACCTTCTTAGGAGAAATGTCTACTCAGAGTCCTTTGCCCATTTATTAGTTGGGTTGTTTGTTTTTTGTTGTTGAGTTTTAGAAGTTCCTTATATATTCCTCATATTAACACTTTGTGCATTGAAGAGTTTTGGCACCCTTGTTGGAATCATTTTACTATATATGTGAGCATTTATTTCTGGGCTGTCTATCCTATTCCACTGGTCTTAAATGTCTGTCTTTATGCCAGTACCACATTCTTTTATCATAGTTTTGTAATAACTTAAAAGGTTTGAAATAAGGTTGAAATATAAAACAGGTATATGATTTGCAAATGTTTCCTTCCATTCTGCGTCTTGCCTTTTCACTCTGTTGATTGTGTCTTTTGATGCACAGAAGTTTTTTTTTTTTGATGTACAGAAGTTTTTTATTTTGATATAAACCAATCTATTTTTTCTTTTATTGCCTGTGCTTTCGGTGTCACATCCAAGAAATATTTGCCAAATCCAATATCATGAAGCTTTTCCCCTATGTTTTCTTTCAAGGGTTTTATAATTTTAGCTCTAACTTTATGTCTTCCATCATCTTGAGTTAATTTTTGTACATGGTGTAAGTTTACACTTGTTTCATTCTTTTGCATGTGGATATCCAGTATTCCTAACAACATTTGTTGAAAAGACTCCTTTCTCCATCGAATAGTTTTGGCACCATTGTTGAAATCATTTTACTATATATGTGAGCATTTACTTCTGGGCTGTCTCTTCTATTCCACTGGTCTAAATGTCTGTCTTTATGCCAGTACTATATTCTTTTATCATTGTTGTGTAATAACTTAAAAGGTTTTGAAATAACGAAGTGTGAGAACCCCAACTTTGTCTCTCTTTTTTCACAATTGTTTTGGCTATTCCAGGGTTCCTTGAGATTCAATATGAATTTTAGGATGGATTTTTCTATTTCTGCAAAAAACGCTGTTGGGATTTTGATAGAGATTACATTAAATCTTCAGATCACTTTGGGTAGTATTTGCATCTTAACAATATTAAATCTTCTATTCCATGTACCTGGGATGTCTTTCCATTTATTTTAGTCTTCATTAATTTCTTTCAGCAACACTTTGCATTTTTCAGGGCACATGTCTTTTACCTCCTTGGTTAAGTTTATTCCTGAGTATTTTATTCTCTTGATGCTAGTGTAAATGAAATTTTCTTAATTTCCTTTTCGGATTGTTCATTGTTAGTTAGATACACAAGTGATTTTGTATCCTGCAACTTTGTTACATTCGTTTGTTCTAACAGTTTTTTGTGTTTAATCTTTAAGGTTTTCAACGTACATTAAGTTCATGTCATCTGCAAACAGAAGTAATTTTACTTCTTCCTTTCCAATTTGGATGCCTTTTCTTTGTTTCCTAATTGCTCTGTCTAGGACAGTGTTGAATAGAAGTGGTTGAAGTGGGCATCCTTGCCTTGTTCCTGATCTCAGAGGAAAAGCTTTCAGTCTTTCACCATTATGATGTTACCTATGTACTTTTCATATATGACCTTTATTATGTTAAGATAGTTTTCTTCTAATCCATAGTTTGTTGAGGAACTGCTTTTGCCTTTTCCTTTTTCCTCTATCCTCAATCCAGATGGAGACCAGCTGGTCACCTTCCTTCATGTAATAACCTTTCCTGCATTTGGGCGTGGGCACCTAAAAGAAGGCAGCTTCAGTTTTTCTTCTTCAGAGAATTTGCCGAAGTTCTCTTCCCCTTTCCATTCATTTATCCACTTACAATGCAAATCTTTGTCGAGGCAGCACTGAGTGCCAGGCATGGGCATGGTGCTTTCCTGTCCACAGGAGGTTTCACATATGTTTTCTCAACCTTCACAGGAGCCATCTGACATAAGAATGATTTCTGTCTATATTCAGAATGCAGAGGGGCTTGCCCCAGGCAGAGCCAGCTCCTACAACTCCTTGCCCTAATCTATTAACCCCAAGCTGCTGCTGTTTCTTTGTCCTGCCCTTAAGCTATGTTTCTGACCCCTGGGCAAGTGCCTCCTGTCCCCTCTGAGCTGGCTGTGATCAAGGTGGTAAGGGCCCAGGTCCAATCCTGAAATCTGCTTTTCTCTCCTTGGGTTCACAGAGGTCCTGGGCCTACGTCAAGAAGTGTAAAACCAACATGCGTCCAAATCGGGCTTTGGTGGCTCAGCTGTCAGAGTGGGAGAAGGTTGTCCTTGGAGACATCGTCACAGACATCTTGGATCCACTCTACTGATTTTCTCTGTGGCCCAGCTATGGGTCCAGAAGAACCTGCCTTGGGAGCTTTTTGTGGGTAGTGGGCCAGGGTGTGTAACCAGGAATGAGAAGGCCTTTGCTGCCTGGAGCCTTGTGTCAGCCTCCCGCAGTGCTTCTTCCCAGGTTCCTCATTTGTGCTAGCACAGGAGGTGCTCAGACTCAGCGAGAACCCGCATCCCTGGGGCATCGTGGACCCACCCCCACTGCACCCCTGAGGCTGCTTCTGGAGGAGCATCTGGTGCCAGAGCAGCTGCCCCTCATGTCCCCCATAATGTGGACCCTTTGGAGGCTGCTGGGTGGGAGCTCCAAGGGTTCCCCCAGCCTTGTGTTGTTCCACAGGGGATGTCACAATGCCCACCCATGGGCGGAGATCCCCCAGCCCCAGAGGTGCCAAGCTCAGCCTTGGCTCAGGCCGCAGGCTACACAGCTTTGAGAGGCTCCTGGCACAAGGGCATACCCTCGCCTCATCCCCAGTTTCAGCATCCCTACTGCTCCATCACCTGTACAGATGTCCTTTCCTTGCTCCTCACTCATTTTTGCCTGGCTATGTTCACCAAGAAGAGACTCTCACCCTCCCATCCCTCACAACCAGGTTTCTAGAAATTCCTCGGGTCTCAAAAGGAATTTTCCTCTGACTGCGCTTCTGAGTGCTGGCAGCACCCACAGAACAGGCCTGGAGTCAGGAGACAAGGGGACTGATGGAGAATTTAACACGTCGGTCCACGTTCATCCAGCAAACATTCCCTGACACCTGGGCAGGGCTGAGGACATACGGGTGAACGCCATGTTGCCTCCTAGGACTCTTTGCCGAGGGTTAGAGTAGCACTCCCCCGTGCCCCAGCAGGAGCCCACGCCCTCAAAGAGTGGGGTTTTGCCAGAGGGGTAAGGGCTTTTCAGGCAGTGCAGCCTTTAGTCGGGACTTGAACTGGAACAGAGCCTGGGATGGCTGCAGAGCGATGGCTTAGGGACCTCCTGGCAGGAAGGGCAGAGCCATTGGAAAGTGTTCAGCAGGGACATGGTGGGGATTCGCCTTGTGTTTTAGTCAGGGCAGTCTGGTGGCTGTGGTAAGGGACACTAGCGGTGAACTTGGAGACAGGGAGACAGTAAAGGGGCCCTTGTAAAAATCCAAGCGAGATAAGAGGCTCGGAATTCCCTCCCTGCCAAAGAGCAGCTTCCCAAGGGGGAAAGTGTTTGAGGCATGTGGCACCTCCCTGGGCCTTGGTTTACTCCCTGCCTGACAGGCAAGGACACTGCTGGCTGCACCACACAGTTGGCGCCACCGGGAGTGCCCCGGTTGGGGGCTGCCAACACCCTCCGAGCTGGGAGCAGCCGAGCGTAGGGCCCTCGGAGCACGTGGCCCCGCCCCCGCCCCTGGCCCGGATTGGCTCAGGCAGGGGGCGGGGCCAGCGCGGTCGCGCTCCAGGCTTTTCCGCATTGGTGGTCGCGGCGGCTCGAGCCCGGAAGCTGACGGGGGCGGAGGCGGCGGAGGCGGAGGCGCCTCGAGCCCGCCGGGGTTTCGGCTCTGTCTTCGACTCGGCTCGTCCGGCTCACGGCACGGCAGCAATGCATCCCCCGCCTCCGGGCCCGTTGGGCGACTGCCTGCGGGACTGGGAGGAGCTCCAGCAGGACTTCCACGGCATCCAGGTAAGTGCTGATGCGGGCCCCCATTGGTTCCGAGCCATGTCTATCTGGCTCTGGGTCAAGGGTCGGTTAGCCCCGGGTCGGGCAGCGGGAGCTCGGGGTCAGGGGTCGGGGACCCTGGTGTCGCTCCCGACGGCGGCGAGACCCCGGGTCCTGGTGTCCCCGGTTGGACCCTCCCCTCGGCCTCAAATGAATGTTCGGCAGCGGGACCTCTTCCCCGCGCGGCCGCCGCGACCCCGGAGTGACCCCACTGACCCAGGCGGACCTCCGGCCTCCCTCTGAGGCCTCGGAAAGAGGCCCCGACTCCGACCCGGTCCCCTTCCAGGAGAGTCCGAGCTGACCGGGGCCAGTCTTGTGTCAGTTACTGAGCAAATGCGCCGTGGGCGCCGGCCGGGCCGGATCGGCGAGGAGCGCCTTCCCCGCTCTCGGGCCGCGCGGTCTGGGCTGAGTGTGGCTGGGGAGCAGTCCGGGAGGCAGCCTGGCCTAGGTCGGGATAAGCGGTGTTTAGGTGAAGTCCCTGGATGGGGGCGGGGCCCATCCAGGGTGAAGGACAGCTCCCACCGAGACAGGGCCACGTGGCTGATGCAGGGAGTGAGGGGAAAAGGGGGTGGGCCAGACCCTGCCAAGAGACCTCACGGGCGATGGGGATTGGAATCTCTGAGACCCGTGGGAAGCCAAGGGAGGAATCGTCTGGATCTGGCTGCTATGGGCCACTGTGCTGTTCTGTGGGAAGGCAGACAGGAGAGTGTGGTGGCTGGGGGTAGGCCGAGGTTGCCCCTCCTGGGCATGAGAAGACCCAGGCAGGGTAGAGCCCGGGTCAGCTGGGCACTTGGTCAGGACTTTGCCTCTCCTGGACTGGTTCCAGCCCTTTCCTGTCCACGTTGAAACCTGACTGCCCCTGGCCTGGCCAAGCTGCTGCCATTAGTGCTTCCCAGCTTGGTCACCACTGTCCTGGCCTCAGCCCCTGCCTGACTTTCCTTACACTGCTCCTTGCCCCATCTCTAGGCTGTTCCTTCTCAAGACTTACCCATTGGGGCAAAGTGCTCTGGGAAGCCTTGGGTCAAAGGTGTTGGGGGAAGAGTAGAGGAATGGTCTTATAGCAAGAGGTCCAAGGGCTAAAGCCTGATGGCCTTTACTCTGGGAGGAGGATGCTGGGAGTGCCAGAGCAGCAGGTGTCTTGGACAACCTCATCTTCCCCTGCACTTGCAGGCTACCTGGGCAGGAGGATCTGAGCGGGCCAGGGATGGCTTTAGGTAGCCTGCTTGGGCCAGAAGGTAGACCCATGAGCCTAGAATCTGGATTCAGGACAGGCCAGAGAGGGGTGGGAACAACTAGTAGATGGGCTGAGGCTAAGAAAAGCTTCAGAGAACTCCTCTGTTTCTGGGAGAGCGGTACTATGGGGGCTTCTGGGCTTACAGGGAGACCCCTGCCTCCTTGCCTGCCTTGGAGAGAGAGTACCCTCAGGGAGTTCCCTGGGCTGGCACAGCTGGCCATCTTCTTTCCTGCCGAGACCCTCCCAAGGAGCCCTGGAGGAGTCCATGCCCCACCTCCTTCCCAGCAGGCTCTGGCTCGGGAGCCCACTAGCCAGCCTGAGCCTTACCCCGACCTGGTTCTCAGGAGACCCACCGGCTGTACCGCCTGAAGCTGGAGGAGCTGACCAAGCTGCAGAACAACTGTACCAGCTCCATCACTCGGCAGAAGAAGCAGCTGCAGGAGCTAGCCCTTGTCCTGAAGAAGTTAGGACCTGTCCCCACATACTCCCCCATGCCCTCCCATACCTCATCATACCCGCCCCCCATACCCTGTGGCCTCGGACTGGGGGTGGATGTGTGACCTGGTGGGGTAGAGAGCTGGCACTGACTCCCAGATGTCCCTGGGCATGGCTTCTCCCCTCTCTGGGTTGCATTTGCTCTCCTGCCGTGCAGGTGTCAGGTGTGATTCACACGTGGGGGTCCCCTGTTCTGACTCTGGCTTCTGTGGCCGCACCTGCAGATGTAAACCCTCCCTCCCGTCAGAGGCCGAGAAAGCTGCGCAGGAGCTGGAAAACCAGATCAAGGAGCGCCAAGGCCTTTTCTTTGATATGGAGGCCTACTTGCCCAAGCAGAATGGGTGAGGTTCCTCCCCCATCTCAGTTCACAGCCATTTCTGAGAGGGAGGCCTGAAGCGCTGTCTTCCTCTGCTTGGCTTCCTGCACCCACTCTGGGCTGACCAGTCAGACACAGTCCTAGCTCAGGGACAGCCTGAGTGACAGTGACAGCTCACTGCAATGAGTGCTTTGTGGGGGAAGTATAGGGAATGGGGGGAGCACAGTGAGGGGTACCTAACCACTTGGGAGGTCGGAGAAAGCCTCCTGGGGTAGGTGATGCCTGAGCTGAGTCATAAGGATAAAGAGGAGTGAGCCAGGCAGACATGGGAAGGCGGAAATAGTAGGTGTCACGGCCATAGCTCACAGTAGGAGGTGAGAGGTTGCAATGAGACCAGAGGGGGAGCCAGCCTGCAGAGCTTCCCCCTGGCCCAGTGGGCATGGGAGAGTGACAGGTCAGTCATGCACTTAGATCAGCTGCAGACACAGCAGAGGACATGGCAGAAGCCTAGGCTTAGGGAAAACAATCCCGCAGAGACCCCAGGCAGCAAGACAACTGGGAGAGAGCGTGTTCCAGAAGGCAAGGAAGGGAGGCCTGGCCAGTAGCCTCCGATCAGTTGGCCCGGGGCAGCGTGGGAGGCAGTCAGATGCAATACAGAAGGGGAAATGTTTCCTGGAAGTCAGGGTGACCTTGGAGAGAACCGCTTCACAGGAGCGTAGGGGTGGAAGTTGATACTGGGGATGACAGAAGAGCTGAGGGTACAGCCAAGTTTAGGCCTTGCTTCAGAAGCTTGGCTGTGAGTGGAAGGAGAAACTGGCAACGAGAAACCGGTGGCTAGGACTTGGCATGAGAGTTGAGGAGTGGCTTTTGTTTGAGTGTGTGTGTGTGTAACTTTGTACATAGGAAAGACTTGAGCATATCTACCTGCCGAGAGGTGGGCCAGCAGAGGGAGAGACCCAGAAGAGGTGCACTAAACAATGGAGGGAAGTCCCTGGGGAGGTGGGAAAGGGTGGGTGTAGGCCCTTGTTTTCTGGGATGAGGGGGTGCAGAGATGAGGGTGAGGAGGCAGGCAGGGGAGATGTCACCTGCCCGGACGGAGACAGGATGGAGGATTTGGGAGAGGGTTGGACAAGGCCACTGCTGAGAATGGGAGAGGCAGCCTGGTCCCAGTCCCCGCTGTGCCCCATAATCTCTTCGCTGCCTCAGGCGAGCCCCTGGACCCCTCTGAGCCTGTGCGTACGGCTCGAGTGTGAACACGAGCCCATGTGGGGACGGCTGCTTCACACACGCACGGCTGTAGCTTTCAGTCACCTCACGAGCTCCTCTGGCGGAGAAGGACGAGACAAGCTAGATGGTGGGGTGACGGCAGTGCAAGGATTGGCAAGAAAGTGGTTCCGTGTTATGGAGGAGGGCTTGGTGACTCAGCTGGCTCGGGAAGGGAGACCAGGGTCAGGAGGGCCTGGGAGCCTCAGGGAGGGAGAGGGTCCTTGTGGGTGGGAGACTGGGCGCTCAGGGGTCAGAATATAGCCAGGGTTTCCGAGGAGGCCCTTTTGGGATGGGAGGAGGGTGGTGTGGTCACAGGTGTGGGTTGCTGCGGTGGACTTGGGGCTGAAGGCTACCTCTCCTCACCTGGTGTTCCCTCCCCCAGGTTGTATCTGAGCCTGGTTCTGGGCAATGTCAACGTGACACTCCTGAGCAAGCAGGCTAAGTAATTTGTTGTCGTGGGCGGGGTCTCAACCCTACTCCCCGTCCCCTGCCCCAGGCCCCTTCCAGTCTGCCCCAGCTTCCCTGGCTAAGCTTGGGGTTCAGGGGCTGCTCCCCCATGCTGGCCCCATGTCACCACAGCAGTGTGTCCAGAGGCGTGGGTGGGCCCCGCCATCACCCCAGCCTGTCCCATGAGTGTGTACCCCTCGCTCCTCCCCAGGTTTGCCTACAAAGACGAGTACGAGAAGTTCAAGCTCTACCTCACCACCATCCTCATCCTCATCTCCTTCACTTGCCGCTTCCTCCTCAACTCCAGGTGGGTGTCCTGCTGCACGGGGCTGGGCCCTGTGCCCTCTCCAGGCTCTGGCACCAACCTTCTGTACCCCTCCCTAGGGTGACAGACGCTGCCTTCAACTTCCTGCTGGTCTGGTATTATTGCACCCTGACCATCCGTGAGAGCATCCTCATCAACAACGGCTCCCGGTGGGCGAGGGCCGGAGCCCGGCTCCCGGGGGTGGGGGTGGGGGAGTGACACTGGAGCTGCCCTAGAAAGCGGGGTGGGGGCGGCGGGGGCCGTGGCCCTCTGAGAAGCGGGAACTGGCTGGGGTACTGGTTTCTTCCCACTTCCTGTCCCGGAGCACTGATCCTGGGGGCTGAGGGGACAGGAGTGACGGTGGCTTCCTGACGCAGGATCAAAGGCTGGTGGGTTTTCCATCATTACGTGTCCACGTTCCTGTCAGGAGTCATGCTGACATGGTGAGTGGCCCAGCTTGGTCCTAGGGTCTCCGGGGGAGCAGGGCAGGGAGAGGTGGCATCCCCGAGCCCTGACCCCTTCCTCTGCTCTCTGCCTTAGGCCCGACGGCCTCATGTACCAGAAGTTCCGGAACCAGTTCCTGTCCTTCTCCATGTACCAGAGTGAGTGTCTCAGAGGTCCTGCTGCGCTTAGGACCGGCCCCCCTAGGAGGGGCGGGAAAGAGACTTGGGACTCCAGCCCAGTCCTGATGTCCCCCCGCCCTCCAGGCTTCGTGCAATTCCTCCAGTATTACTACCAGAGCGGCTGTCTGTACCGCCTGCGGGCCCTGGGCGAGAGGCACACCATGGACCTCACTGTGGGTGAGTCGGGCGTGGCCGCCCCTCTCTGGAATCCTGACGGGGGAGCTGGAAGGGCAAAGTCCTTTCCTCTTGACCTGGGTCTGAGTGATGGGGTCGTCTCTGTCCTGGTTGTGGTCCCTGCAGAGGGCTTCCAGTCCTGGATGTGGCGGGGCCTCACCTTCCTGCTGCCCTTCCTCTTCTTTGGACACGTAAGTTGTACCTCTGTCCCTGTCCATCGGGCTGTCTGTCCCCGGCTCTGATTCGAGAAGGGACTGTGTGTAAAAACCGCCCTCCCTCCCAGTTCTGGCAGCTTTTCAACGCGCTGACGTTGTTCAACCTGGCCCGGGACCCCGAGTGCAAGGAGTGGCAGGTGAGCTGGGCCCCTGGAGAGGACGCCAGGAGGGCCGGGCCTGGCTTCTGTCCTGACCCCGATTCCTCCCCCAGGTGCTCATGTGTGGCTTCCCCTTCCTCCTCCTCTTCCTCGGCAATTTCTTCACCACCCTGCGGGTTGTACACCAGAAGTTACACAACCAGCAGCACGGGAGCAAGAAAGAATGAGGCTGGGCCTTCCCTGCCTGCTGGCACAGCTCTCTACGGCACCCCTGGCCTGCAAGGGGCTTCTGAACCCCATGTGTTGAGGGGGTGGGGGGGGGCTCGTCTCATCTGGGAGGGTCTGTCTGCTCTTCCCTGGGTTTTGTGGGCTCTGTGGGCCCTGAAGGCGGCGCTGGAGAGGAAGACCCGGGCCTGTGTCCCCGCCTGTGGGAGCCGGGGGCCAGCGGCCTCAATAAAGGGTGAGAGGCTCAGAGTGGCTCGGTGTATGTTCTCCTGCTGGTAAGACAGGGGTCTGGGGGCTCTGTGCCGCCACAGCATGGGGTCTTGGGGTTCCTGAGGTCTCTCTGGGGTCTGCATTAAGGAGACCCAGGTGGAGGCCCCAGATCTATGCAAGTAATACCAGGCAAATACAGAAAACAGAACTTTATTCCAAGGGCCAGAGGTTATTAAAAATTATTTACACTCATTGAAAATCACGGGGAGGGGCCAGGCCCCACTCAGCTGAGAGGAGGAGCCCCTTCTGTTCAGCCACTGAAGGCCCAAGATGTTCACGGAGCATCAGCCCTGTCACCCATAGCCACGCCCCCTGGGGCTGGCGGGTCCGAGGGTACATCTCAGGCCTGGAGCAGTCCCTGTCAGTCACTGGGCCTGCCTCCTGTGGCAGGGCCAGCAGAACCCACCTAGGCAACTGGCAGAGGAGAGCGAGGAAAGCGATCACGTTGGGGAGCGAGTCTGTAGGGCGTGCGGAGCAGAGCAAGGCAGCCCGGGTGCTCCTAGCTCCACACGTCCAGGGAGTAGCGGCCCTTGGTCATCAGCTTCTTGACATAGTCCACGGCCTGGGCGTGCTCCATGGCCCCCTGCTCGGCCACGATGTCGTAGAAGGTGTTCTGCACGTCCCTCGCCATGTTCCGAGCGTCCCTGGGGGCGGGAAGGAGGTGGTGGCACTGGGGGCTGGGCAGGGGCCCCCCTCCCCCCACGGGCAGGTAGGCCCTGTCCCCGCCCCGCCTCTGCCCTCACTCACCCACAGACGTATATGTGGGCGCCCCCGTCGTGGATCAGCTTCCACAGGTGCTCCCTGTCCCTCTTCAGCAAGTGCTGCACGTAGACCTGGGGGTGGGGGCACCTGTGAGGAGGGCTGGTCACACCACCCTCCGCCCTGCGGGGCCCTGCCCGCGGCCTCACCTTCTGGGGCTGCTCCCGGGAGAAGGCCACGTTGAGCTGGGTGAGGGCGCCGTCCTGGTGGAGCTTGGCCAGCTCCTCGCGGTACAGGTAGTCCTCGTCAGAGCGGCGGCAGCCGTAGTAGAGCAGTGTCTCCCCCACCTCCTTGCCTGGGGCAGCAGCAGTCAGGGGGATGTGGGATGCCGGTCCCGCCCCCGCTGCCCACCCGCCCGCCTGCCCGCCCAGGGCCCGTACACTCACCCTGCTGCCTCAGCCAGGCCCGCTCCTGGACGAAGCCTATGAAGGGGGCAACCCCGGTGCCGGGGCCCACCATGATGACAGGCACGGTGGCCTTGAAGGGCAGGCGGAACTGGGACTTGCGCACGAACATGGGCACCAGGGCCCTGCGGCCGTTCTCCCCGGAGGGCTCCTTGGCCCGCAGCCAGCTGGTGGCCACGCCCTTGTTAACGCGGCCAGACTGGGTTTCATACTCCACAGCCACCGCACAGATGTGCACGGAGTTGGGGTGGACCTGGCGGGGCGGCAGGGTCAGAGTGAGCGTGGTGATGCCGGAGGCCCCCTCCCTCCTGCCACCCACCCTACCACGGGGGTCCCTGCTCAGCGCCTCTTTACACCCTTCGCGGCGCCCAAACCTGTTCAAAGACCCCTTCCTGGCAGCTCTCCTGACTGGCTCTCGGCACTGGGGCCGGACAGCAGTTTGCAGTCTTACAGTCCAGCCTACTGGACACACAGCCCAGGAGTCTCGAGTGAACTGCCCTGGGCACGGGGGGCAGAGCTGGGGCTGTGGCCCAGGGACCCCGGTCCCTCCAAGGAGCCAACACTATGTCTCCTATAAGCGGGCAGGCCTGGAGCCCACACCTTGGAGGATGAGGCGATGGAGTAGTAGCGGGCCTGGAGACGAGGCAGCAGCTCACACAAGTGGTCGATGGGGGGCCGCAGGGACGAGTAGTCCTGCAGGATGGCCAGGATGTGCCTTCGCGCCTCAACCACCCAGCTCAGGTACAGCTCCTGGGGAGATGCAGACGTAGGTGAGACACGGGGACCTAGGGGACAGGGCTGAAGTGGGGCCCAGGCAGCCTGGGGAATGGTCCGGGGGTGCTGGCTGGGAGCCGCGGTGCAGGGCTGAGGCGGTGGCGGGCGCTGGGGTGTGGGTGGCAGGCCCACCTTGCCCTCGCCCGAGGAGGAGGCCATCTTGCGCAGCTGCTCCTGTTCCGAGGGCTCTGAGGCGTACTGGGCCAGCTCGTAGAGCACGTTGGTGCGGGGCGGGTTGGTGATATCCAGGTAGTAGGTGAGGGCCGTGCGGTAGGAGGTGGGGCAGGGGAACGGGTGCTTCTTGTTGGAGTCTTCTGTAGGGAGAGAGCAGGCAGGGTTCGGGGTTAGGGGCCGCCCCTGGGATAGGCGGGGTGCCACGGGATGGGGCGGGCAAAGCCTCAGGCCTGCCCTCACTGGAAGCAAGACCAGCTCTTTCTGGTCCTTCCTTGACTTTGGGGGCAAAGCCTCGGGCTTCGGCCACCCTCAAGCTTCGTGAAGCTGGACAGGTCGTCTTCATCAGAGGCAGGATATTGCCGGGGTAGGCCTGGCAGTCACTGTCCCCACCCAGGAGAATCAGCCCCTTCGGGCACCCTTCCCCTGCCAAGAGCTGCTCAGAGAGAGGGCTGTAGAGGGTGGAGCTCCCGAAGTGTGTCCTGCCTGCCTGCGGGCTGGACCTGGTCCACTGTGGGGGGGTGGCGCTCCAGGCTCATGACTGTGCGGTGCCAATACCGGGCCTTCAGCTGTGACAGCAGAGCTCCCTCCAGGTCGGTTTTTATGCTTGGACACATGTGGAGGTCTGTGCATGGGTCACCCAAGGGCCAAGCTCTGGGGGCAGCATCCTGTACACTCAGGGGCAGCTGCTGGCACAGACCCCCCCCACCAGCCCTTGCCAGGGTCCTTCCACTACCACAGCCAACAGGCTGGCTTTACTGACAGCTCCCCGCAAGCAGGCTAGAGCTGGACTGGACCCAGGAGCAACTCCATCTCTTAGAGGCATGACCGCAGGGGCGTTTATTCCTGTGCACAAATGAGCCCCGTGGAACCGCGAGGCTGCCGAGCCACATGGAGAGGAGAGGGCCTGGCCCAGGACGGCTCAGCCTTTAGGGGTTTGGGTCTATTTTTGGGAGGGGTTTGAACTTGGTACTGAAGTGTGACCTACGTACAGTGTACAAGTCACAGTGCAATGCCTGATGGATTTTCATGAACTGAAAGTCCTCGTGTGCCCAGCACCCACACCAAGCAGCAGGTGTTCCCTGCGCCCAGGCGCCCTCTTGTGTGAGCCCAGAAACCAGGGCTCAGGCCTTGCACTACAGGGGCAGGTGTGGGCACTTCTACAGCCCCACTTCTGCCTCTAGTTGAGCCTCTGCAGCCCTCTCTCTAAGCAGCTCTTGGCAGTGAACAGCTCTTCACAGGGGCCCAGAGTCTCCTGGGGCAGAGGGAGCACCAACACCCCTCCTGACCCCCAGCAAGGTCCTGCCTCAGATGGCACGAGAGACATGCCCCCCGGTGCAAGAAAGGCCCACGCGTGCACTACCGACCGTGAGCGCACTGCCGGCACAATGAGATCTGATACAAATGAGCCCCCTTTCACGCAGCTCCTCTCAAGGCTGACTCGGGAGCTGCTGAGAAGGAGCTGCCCAGGCTCAGGGCACTGAGGACAAGAGTGAGCGGGGCAGGGCCAGGCGGCGCTGGGCCCCAGGTCAGTGGGCAGCCCTGCCCCACCCATGGCAGAGCCCCTTGCACTCTGAGCACCCTGAATGGGCCTGGAGGGCCATCAGGATGGTTGACTCGGATCCCTGGGCTCACAGGTGAGGAGACCCTGGAGCCAGAGAGGGCCTTCAGCAGCCAGTTGTGGCTCTCTTCCCTGTAGGACACGGGCTGGCTCTGTCTCCAGGCACCCACACTCCCTCAAGGGAGTATGGCAGTGAGGGGATGGGGGAACCCCAAAAGGGAGAGTGCCAGACCCTGCAGCTACCTTTTCCCCCAATCCTGAGTTTGTTCTACAACCTGTAACTGGGGTCTTGGTTATGAGGGCTTCTAGGGCACCAGGCTTTAGGCCTAAGCAGAAGTTCAACCTATGGACCTTGCCAAGGGGCCCATTCCCACCAGCCACCTCAGGCCCAGGTAGGTAGGGAGGCCTGGATCCCAGGACTCACCGTCAAGATTGTTCAGGGACATGATAACGTCCAGGTCGGCACCCAGGATCTTGCCGATCTGGTTGACCAGGGCAGAGTCGTTGGCTGGGTAAACAGCCACGTGGTCTCCAGATTCATACCTGGGGGAGATGCGAGGCTCAGGAGGAGGGTGGAAGACAGCTCTGCACCCAAACAGGAGGCCTGAGTGAAAGGTTTGAGGGGGTGGGGGCGGGAGCAGCTGATACCTGATTTTGGAGTCTGAGATGTCTAATTCCAGGTGCATGAAGTGTCGCTCGGTTCCCTGGTTCAGCTTCCGGTTGGTGGTGACGACAGCCAAGAAGGGGTTCTTGGCGTCGAAAGGGCTGGGTGGGGAGGGCAGCTCAGTGACTGGCCAGGCCTTCAGTCTGAACCTTCCCACCCCAAGGGACACTTCTGGCCACACAGGACACAGGAAACATCAGAGCTGGCCTCCAAGGGTCACGAGGACACCTTTCCAATTAGGTAGTGGCCTTTCCCAGCCTAATCCACAGCGGTGCTCCTGGCACCCCACAAGGGGGTAGAACTAGGCTATCGGTGTCCCCACTTACAGACATGGAAACTGAGGCTGGTCCCTAAAAACCTGGGGGACCCTCCACACTCTGCACACGTTGGTGAGCAGAGCACAAGGAGGGCCAGGCCCTTGAAGGTGGCTCCCCAAGACGGAAGGGGCCTGGGTTCCGAGTGACTGTGGAGCAAAGCCCCCTCCGCCCACGTGCCCAGGACCGTACGTGAGCAGGAGAGAGGCTTTCAGTCTGTGAAGCCACTGAAATGTCGGGCTTTCCGGCCACAGCTGCAGCGGGGCTGCTGGTCTCAAAGCCTGGTGGTTCTAGGAGGTCTTTCCTGGGCGGCTCCAGCAGGATTCTGGGTGGCACCCAGGGGCAAGTCAGGGGCCCCAGAGAAGAACACTGTTTCTGGACATATGTCCAGACGTTGAGGCAGATTTTTAAGGAAGCGAGCCCTTTTGCCCAAGTTCCACCTAGACCCAGAGCTGAACTCACTGTCCTGGTCCAGGGACTGGTGGGTACCCCCCACCCCAGGGTATTTACAGGGAAAATGAAGTACAGGCTGAGCAAGGGCCAGTCCCCCCAAGGCCACGCCCTGGGCGGAGGGACCGCTGGGAGCGGAGCGGAGGGGTCCCCAGGGCCCCGGGCTCAGAGCAGCCTCCGATCTCTCTCTGCTCCAGGCCTCACGCCCTCCTGTGCGGTGCAGATGGAAACGTAGGTGCCCTCACCCGGGCCCACTCCTGGATGTGGGGGTAAGGAAGCCCCACAGGACAGGGCCTGGGAGGACAGGCCCTGCGGGGACGCACAGGACAGGCAGCTGTCTGGCCCCAGCCACGCTCTCTACTCACGGTTTCTGGTTCTCATAGCTCTTCAGGCGGCCCATTTCGCCCACGTACACCTTGGCCGCGTCTATGTCTGTGTGGACCACAAGCTCGTACTGGCGAATGCTGCAAAGGGGAGACGCAGGGTGAGGCGGGGGGCGGGAGGGGGCCGGGTCCCAAGGAGGGAGTGAGGCTGTGAGGCGATGGGACGTGCGGCGAGGGCTGCGGGGCCAGACGTGACCCACGAGGAAGGAGACGTGTGAGCATGGGAGGCAGGAGGGGCCCGCACAGCGTGTCAGCAGGCCCAAGGCTCTGCCCTGAGGAGGCCAGGAAGCCCGCCCTGACCGTCACCTGCAGGCACAGCCCAAGCGCTTGGGCCCGCGCCCCTGCCGCACCCTGACGGAGCCTCCTCCAGCCCCACCACACACGCCAGTCCAGTACCCCCCCTCGGCAGGCAGCACCCGAGGCCCTGGCCCACCTGCGCACACTCACCTGGACTCCTCTCCAGTGGCTTCCACCCCTAAGTGCTCGCACACGGCCGGCCAGAACTGCTCTCGCCACGTGATGAAGTCCTCCTCCAGGCTGGGGACAAGAGGGGATGAGCCAGGCTCCAGATGGGGCTGCCGGGAGAGCTCGGACTCTGTCCCATCACCCCTCCAAGCTGGAGGGTTCATTTCACACCAGCCCACCCAGTGACGTAACCCAGGGCATCAGGAAGCGTCCAGAGGGTCTGCAGTAACCACGGGAGGCCCCATCTGAGCCGGGTGAACCGGGAGGGTGTGGATGAGCAAAGAAGGTGGGGACTGGCGATGGGGGGATGGCCTTCCCTCCCCTGTGGTGAGGCGGGTCACGGAGTTGCGCTGACATCATGGCTTTGCCCTCTCCTCCTGTGCCCCGGCCAGCCCTAACCTGTGGCTCCTGACACACGACAGCCCAGGGGGGCGTGCAAGGGCGGGGGCCCTGGAGGGGGGTCACTTACTTCCCGTCGTCGTCGCCCAGCCCCAGATCAAAGATCCGCTGGGCCCCGAGCTGCTCCAGCCGCTTGTCCACATACTTGCCCATGGCGTTGAAGTGCTCATAGGTCTTGTTCCCAAGGCCAAACACCTGTGTGCATGAGGGGCCAGTGGTCAGCGGTCCCCGCCAGACACCTTGCACTGTAAGGCCCCAGAGGCGGCTTGTTTTGGTGACCTGCAGTCCAAGCCCCTCCTCAACCACCTTGGCCTTGACCCTGGCGGCAGCAGGGGGGCTCACCCTGCCCATTCAAGATTCTCCTTGCCCAGCCGAATCTTGGTCAGCCCACCGCCCTTTTCTTGCCTTCAGTCTCCAGTAGCACATGCTCCCGAGCAAAGTGGGGCTGGGACATGGGAGGGGAAGCTCTTGGGCCGGGCGAGCCCGGGCGCAAGACAGGGTCGCCCCATGAGTGGCCTTCCTGGGATTCCCTGCCACGAGCTCCCTACCAGGCCCTCAGCTCGAAGCCTCTGTCCTGGCACCTGGGCCTGTCCTAGCTGATCAAACGAGGTGAGAACTGGAGGAGTTCCTCTTGGACACGGGGTTCCGGAGGTTGCACAAGCCCACACGGGTGACTCACCGCATACTTGACCCCAGAGAGGTCCACGTCCGTCTCCTGGAGCCAGTCATAGAAGTCCTGGGCATTGTCAGTGGGGTCCCCCTCGCCGTAGGTGGCCATGCAGAACACTGCCAGGGCGTTCTCAATCTCTGACAGGCTGCTCAGGTCGCCCTGGGGAGACAAAGGCAGGGCCAGGCCCAGCAACCAAGACTAAGCCTGCTCCCAACAGGGGTGCAGATGGGCGAGTCAAGGGTTCACGTGGACGGGGTGCATTTCAAGAGCAAAGGGAACAGCAGGCCCAGAAGAGCACAGGTGAGGGCCTGGGGTGTGGACAGAAGTCTGCTGGGTTCTAGGCTATGGGCTGGCACTTGGAACACGGTGCCCTGGGCCACCTCCGGAGAACCTCATCACCCCACCAAGCCCCTGGGGCACAGGAGGACCTGGGCTCGCACTGATTCCTAACCAACTGTCCGCCAACTCGAAACCTGGGTCCTAAGACAGATGGGCAGTGGTGCTCGTCCCCAAGACCGAAGGCAGGGGTGTGGAGTAGGTGGGGGATGGTTCAGTTTGGGAGATGGAGTGGCACATGTGGGAAACAGCTCTAAGGGAAAGTTCATTTATCAAGTTGTTGGAGCAGCAAGAGCCTGACATTGCCTCCCCTGCCCCGATGTCTGGCAATGACCCTTCAGGGGAGAAGCAGGAAGGCAACTCCCTGGGGCATGTTCCCAGGACTACCTGCTCCCTGCCAGCCCTGCCCCTCCAGGGTGCCTAAGGACCACTCCCCACTTCCCTGCCCACTGAGTCCACCTGGGGCCGCTGGCCTGGCTGTCTCAGAAACAGGCAAGCAGACTGCTGGAAGTTTCCTGCCCTTTGGAGTGCCACGACTGGCGAAAGAGCCGATGCGCGGAGGAGAGGTAGCAAGGTGAGCGGGTCCCCACCACCCTCAGAGGCAGGCTGGGTGCAGCTGGGGCCAGGAAGTGGGGACTGCGTCCTGCAGACAGTCCTGTGTTGGCCCGGAGGAGCCACGTGCCAAGGATGGCTGACAGGAGAAGGCTGGGATCCTGCAGCTCCAGATGGGGGCCCTTCCCTCAATTCCTGGGCTCTCTTTGGCCCTCCCCAAGCCCACACATGCGAGTTTACAGCCTCATTTCAAAGCCCAGCTGAAGGGTTCCTGGAGATGGCTCACCCAACATCCTCACTGCCTCTCTGTAGATGAGTCAAGGAAGGCCCTCGGTGGGCGCTCGCTCAGGGTCACACGGGCAGTCAGGGCAGAGCTGCACTAGAGCCCAGACCCCCCGACGACTCGGTCCAGCTCCCTTGGAACTGCAGTTCTCAGGTGGGGGTTGAGGGGAGATGAGAAACAGTTCCTCTCCTGACTTGCTGAGACCCTTTTCATCTTTTAAGCCACAACCAATCCACTAGGTGCCCGAGTCCCTTCTGCTGGCACCTGCCCAGCACTTGCAAAGCCTGCAGTGTGGAGAGCTTGGAAGGCTGAGCGTGAGCACTGCTGAGAGCGCACATGCGCACGCCGGGGCCAGGTGTTCTTAATGTCCTTACAACTGGGGCCACCTGGCTGCTGGAACAGATGACAAGAGACGCCTATTCCTGTCTGTCCCTTTGGCTAACTCAGCCCTTTAAGCGTCTCCACGATCCAGACGTGACTTCCTTAATGCCCTGGGCTGCACTGCATGGGAGGAAGGGGGCAGGGTGCAGCAAGAGCTCACCAGGTCATACTCCTCCGGGTCTGCCGCCATGCCCCGCATCCCGTAGCGATGGGCGTCCTTGGACAAGCGGTTGGCAAACTCCTCGGCGGTCCCCGTCTGGGAGCCGTAGAACACGACGATGTTCCTGCCCTAGGGACGGCCAGACACGTGGGATCAGTGAGGGGCCAAGAGCCACAGGCTTCACTGGAGGCTCTAGGTGACCACAGGGGCAGGCAGGTCCCTCAAGGGCACCCTCTTTCCTGCCTGCTTCAGGTCCTTTCTAAGTCGCTCTGGGGCTAGCATCTCACTGCCACAGCCACTGCAGCGGATGGGGTCAGAGGCCACCTAGCTGACTTCAGCTGGAGCCATCAAGATAATGCTACACACACAAGCTGCTCAAAATCACACTGTGGGCATTTTTTTTTTTTTTTTTTTTTGCGGTACGCGGGCCTCTCACTGCTGTGGCCTCTCCCGCTGCGGAGCACAGGCTCCGGACGCGCAGGCTCAGCGGCCATGGCTCACGGGCCCAGCCGCTCCGCGGCATGTGGGATCTTCCCGGGCCGGGGCACGAACCCGTGTCCCCTGCATTGGCAGGCGGACTCTCAACCACTGCGCCACCAGGGAAGCCCTGTGGGCATATTTTTAAAGGACGTGTAAAAATGCAGAAATGACGTTCAGTGAAAAAAAAAAAAGTGATCAAAGACTGTGTATAGCATAATCCAATTTTGTTACATATCCACTCCACATATATGTGTGTGTTTATACATATAAATGCACAGGGAAAAAGAATGGCGTGAAATATACCAAGAGTCTCTAAATGGGGAATCATGGGTGAGTTTTTCTGGATGTTTACAAAAGTAATGCATATGCTTTATAAAAATCTAGACAATGGGGAAAGGTACCATATAGACTGGCTCACAGGCTCTTCATCCCACCCTCCTCCTACTGTGCCCACTGCAGCAGCTCTGGAAAAGCTAGAACTCCATCCCCCAGACTCCCTCCAGCCAGGGATGCAGCAAATTAGGTCCAGCCAACTGGATGTGCTTTGCAAGATCTGGAAGGTGGAAGCAAGGCACAGGCCACCTCCCCGGTCCCTTTCTACAGACATGAGGTTTCTCTGCGGCAGCCTTCCAGTGCCCAAAACGCCTGGAGGGGTCTCTGGCCTGGCACAGAGCCCTAACTGACAGGTACAAATGACAAAATAAAACGGAGGGACTACAATTGCTGTAAAGTGTTCTCATACCTTTTACATTTCCTGAATTTTCTACAAATCATTTTAAAATCATTTAAAAAGGTATTTTAAAATAATGCTTATGACGACAAGGGAACAAAACAGGATATAAAACAGTAGCTAAATACTTATGGTAGCATCAAAATATATAAAGTACCTAGAAATAAGCCATACAAGAAACATGTGAGAAGCTACCGAGTGATAAAGGACTCAACCAAATGGAAAGGCACTCTGATTTTGCACAGGAAAACTCAACGTACAAGATGTCAGCTCTCCCTCTATCAGTACAGAAATGTAACATGATCCTAATAAAAACTTGAACAGCTCTTTTTTCATCAACAATTTGATCCTAAAAATCCTGTGGAAAAATAAGTGCGAATCCATCCACTGGAACATCATCTGGCAATAAAAGGAATGAAGTGCTGACACATGCTATAGCATGGATGAACCTTGAAGACATTACGCTAAGTGAAAGATGCCACAAAAGGCCATATACTGTATGACTCCACTTACATGAAATGTCCAGTTGCCATATAGGCAACTCTATAGAGATAAAAAGTAGATGAATTGTTGCTTAGGGCTCAGGGTGGGGGAATGGGGAGTGACTACTTATGGGCATAGGGTTTCTTTTGGGGATGATGGAAATGTCCTAAAATGGATTGTGGTGATAGTTTGTACAACTGGGAATATACTAAAAATCACTGATGTGATTTTTAGTATATTTATTTTTTAAAATAAACTTTAAATTGGAGAACTGTATGGAATAGGAATTATATCTCAATAAAACTGTTACCTAAAATGAATGAATACGTATGAAGTAATAGCCAGGAAAACTGAAAAATAAGAGTGATGGGGAGGGAGGAAGTGCCTAGTGCTACAGATATTAAAACAAGTTATAATAATTATACAACAGTGTTATAATAATTAAACAGTACGATATTGCTTATACACAGAGAGCTAGATCAAAGTACCAGAACAGGAAAATACAGTACACTCAAATACCCATGGGAATTACATTTATGATAAAACTAGTGGGGAAAAGATGGACTTTATTACACGGAATTTAGAGAGCTGTGTAAAAAATTGTTGGACCCATACCTTACATCTTACACCAGGATAAATTCCCAACAGATTGAGTTTTAAATATGGAAAACAAAATCATAAAAATACTAGAAAAAAATATGGAAGAATTCCTTTATCTCTTTAGAGGGGGGAAGCCTTTCAAATGATGACTCAAAGTCCAGAAGTCAGAGAATAGTTAAATGGACTAAAGAACTTTAACAGGCGAAACGAACAAGTAAACACACAATAAGCCTAATGATACACAAACTGTTAGCTGGGAAAAATATTTTTAACTCATATCACAGATGAGGGGTTAATCACCCTAATAAGTTTAAGGAGTTCCTTGAGGAAGATCAATCCCAACAGAAAAGTGGGCAAAAGATTTGAACAAAGAATCTGTAAAAAAAGAGAAAAGAAATGCCAGCATAACATGAAAATTTGCTTAAACTCATTCATAGGAAAAATGCAAATTAGAACTCCACAGAAATATCTTTTTTGTAACCTAGAAAACTGGCAAAATCCCAAACTTTGATAGCAGACTCTGTTGGCAAGGCTTGGGGAGCAGGTGTTCTCACACTGCTAGTGGCGGCCCCGCGGCGTGACCTCTACGGGGGTGGGGCACAATCTGGCAGTTTCTATCACAAATGCATATATCTTTTTTTTTGCGGTACGCGGGCCTCTCACTGTTGTGGCCTCTCCCGTTGCGGAGCACAGGCTCAGGACGCGCAGGCCCAGCGGCCATGGCTCACGGGCCCAGCCGCTCCGCGGCACGCGGGATCTTCCCGGACCAGGGCACGAACCCGTGTCCCCTGCATCGGCAGGCGGACTCTCAACCACTGCGCCACCAGGGGAGCCCTGCATATATCTTTTGATCCAAAAATTCCACTTCTGGGATTTTACTGTATTTTCAAACATGCAAACTGATTTACACAGTCACAGCAGCACTGTCTGTAAGAGCTAAAGATTAGAAATATTCCAAGCGCCCATCAACACGGCAGTATTAAAACAAATTATAGTACTTGTGGCCACACATGGAATCATCACGCAACTATAATAAAGAATGCGGGAGGTATCTTTGAATTGCTGTGAAAGGAGCTCCAAGACATACCATTAAGTGGGAAAAAAATGAAGGTCTATAGCAGTGTACGTAATATGCCACCTTTTGTGTTTAAAAAGTATAAGTCTGTGTTTGTTTTTATTATATGTGCATAAAAAAGCTCTAGAAGGATCTATAAAATACTAAGGACAGTGATGGGTGACAGGGATAGGAGAGCTTTCCACTAAATAGTTTATGTTTTGGATTTTAACCATGTGAATGAAGCACCTGGTCATAAAATTCAACGCTTAAATAAACAAAAATCAAACAGATAAAATTGTAGCTGTGCTAGGATCACAGCTATGTGAGGTCTACATATGCTCACGGACACAGCCTGGTCTGGGAGGGAGGAGATGGGGCGGCATCCGAGTCAGAGGGAGGGTCTGTTCTTACAGTTTGGTTTGTTCAAGAAGTAAACACTCAAAAAGCGGAGTAAACTGTCCCAGCAACAGCAGAGCAGCCTCGAGGCTCTGGTTAGCCCAGAAAGTACGCACACAGGGAGTTGAGCCGGCTTCCCGCCCGCTTCTCCTCCCGTCCAGTGAAGCTGGCCTTCTGCTGGATGCCCCCGCACACCCACCAGGGCCGAGCACAAAGAGAAAACTCACCGTCTTCTTCATCTTTTCCACGAAGGTGCTGTCTTTGACAGAGGAGGTCCTGAAAAATAAAAGTGTCTGCTGGGCACGGGAGGCACATGGCAGCAGCGAGGGGCATTTCCAGCTCCGCCCGCTCCACTCTGTGGTGCCCCCGCCAGCAGCCGCCTTTGGTCCAGTGCCGGGGCTGGAAGAGGCAGGACCCAGGCTCCGGGGTCTGGTAAGTCCAAATCCAGCACCTCGCAGGGCCTGGGCTGACCCACCCGGGTACATGAGTTCACGAGAACGAAGGGTCAAGCTGACTCCCCGGCCGCTCACCATCCACAGCCAATGGTCCCCACCTCAAGGCAACCAGGAGTTTCCCAAATAAGATTCTGACCGTGCTACTGCTGTGCTCTGAAACCTTCCAAGGCTCCCATGACCCACAGGACCAGGGGTGCACAAGTCCCTTCAGAACCTGTCCCAGCCTCGCCTGCCACTCCCCTCCACACACCAGCCCTCCACGATGGTCCTTAGAATTCTGTCAACACCACCGTCTCCGCCCAGAGCGTCCTCACTCCAGTTCCTCACCTGACAGACCCCTGTTCCCCACCAAGGCCCCACGTGAATAGCAAGTCCCTTGGGATTCCCACGACACCCCCCCCCAGTCCTCCCCTGCCCTGGAGCCACTTTTACTTGCTCCCCTCTCTGTGACCCTGTCACCTTCTAAAGCCCTGAACTGGACCCCATCCCCTCCAGAGAGCAGCCCCACTGCCCCGCATGCCTCTCCACCTCCTAGCTCTGGCCTCCTGCCCCTCCCTCTCTACTTCTGGTCCTTTTCCTTCTCTCTGTCCTTGCCCCAGGCCTGCAGAGCCATCTAAAGCAACCCAGCGAGCCTCCCCAGGGACTCTCAGGCCTAAGACAGCAAGGTGATTTACCTCTGGACGGTAAATATTTAAGATGTTTGAAACATGGCCGGTCTGAACCAAGTGACAAATCTGAACACTAAAATACCGTTGTTTCTGTTTAAAAAGACACCATCAAGGGAATGGAAGGCAAGCGCCAGCACGGGAGAAGGTGTCTGCAATGTACACGTATCTGACTGATGACTAGGGCTGAGAATATAAGAAATCCCTACAAATCGATCAGAAAAGACACATACTGCGACAGAAACATTGTCAAAAGGCTTGAACGGGTACCTTCTTAAAGAGAGCATCTAAACAGCCAAAGAACATAGGGAAGGGTGCTCGACGTTATTAGATACCAGAGAAAAGGAAGTTAAAACCACAGTGAGATCTATCATACACCCAGTAAGAATGGCTAAAACTGAAAAGACAGACAAGATCTCAAACAAGCGAGGTTGTGGAGCAATGGGAATTCCTACACGCAGCTGGGAGAGGGCGATATGGCACGGTGACTTTGGAACGCGGCTTGGCAGTACCTCCTGTGACTCTACAGCCCAGCAATTCACTCTCTGGTACACGCCCCACAGACTGCATTCATACCCAGGGAACGAAAGACATACATTCTTTGCTCTTTCCACTGCCTCCTGTGCACAGTAGGGTGTAACAGAGTGAAGTGCCAGCATGCACGTGCGTGTGCGTGCGCACACACACACACACTCTCATCACAACAGCATGAGGCAATGTCTGTCAGGGCTACAGGCCTGGAGTCCGTGGAAAAACTTATGTAAGTGAAGGTTTCTTTTTTCAGTACGCGGGCCTCTCACTGCTGTGGCCTCTCCCGCTGCGGAGCACAGGCTCCGGACGCGCAGGCTCAGTGGCCATGGCTCACGGGCCCAGCCGCTCCACGGCATGTGGGATCTTCCCGGACCGGGTCATGAACCCGTGTCCCCCACATCGGCAGGCGGACTCTCAACCACTGCGCCACCAGGGAAGCCCTGAAGGTTTCTTTTAAGGATGCCCCTGCAAAGCTGTTCAGACAGGTATTTCGTAAACATAAGGGTATCAGAAGTTTCATGTCTAAGCCCCTGCTGGGCTTTTCACTAGGTTAGTAGGTGCAGGACTAATGCTATTTTCAGGGTCTTAGCATTAAATAACATCACAGTAGGCAGCAGGGGAAGGTGAGGCCCGGTGCCCGGGTTGGCCACTCCAGCCTCCCTCCTCCGTCCCGAGGTCCCTTTGGTGCAACAGCCCCACAAGGGGCAGCAGGGAGGCAGCGGGGGGCTGGCCACCCAGGCTTTCCCACCCAGCAAGGGCCCAGCTGCACAGGAACCCAGAGCAGGCCATCCCCGGCTCCCCATTTATCCCGGCATCCCCGGGCCGGCCCATCCCTAACCTCAGCAGGGCCAGGGCAGGAGCACAAATGAGCAGAGGCGCTCAGGCCTGGCCCCATCTTCCCACGCCCAGCTCCATCTTCCCACGCCCAGCTCCATCTT
>NW_021703769.1:77865766-77927831 GCF_005190385.1 Monodon monoceros | reverse complement strand
GCCCAGCTCCATCTTCCCACGCCCAGCTCCAACCTGCACTTCAAAGGGGTCTTGTGTCTAGCATCTTGGCCACATGTCCAACTTCTGCCCGCGCCCAGCCGCGAATGGCCACGTCTTCACTAACCCTCTAGCTGTGTGCAGACTGAACTACAACACAACCTACAACCTTGTCTGTCTGTCTGTCTGAGCACTAACACGGCGTGCTCACCAAGACACACCATCAGGAAAGGAAGCAAGGCGCACGATGACGCGAATTCCACCACTGAGTAGCTTTGAATTCTGAGTCATGAGAATATATTACCCACTAAACATAAAATCAGATGTAAATTTAAACTGATGGTTAAATACCAGCAACCTAGACAAATGTTTCTGATGAAAAATCATGAGAAAAAAAGCAGGTCAAAACTAAATGCAATTTCCATTTATAGGAAACGTCTGGAATAGGCAAATCCATAGTGACGGGAGGTGGACTAGTGGTGCCAGGGGCTGGGGGGAGGGGGTGGGGAGTGACAGTGTTTCCCTTTGGGGTGACGAAAGGTTTTGAATTAGGCAGTGGTATGCCTGTACAACAGGATGACTGTACTAAAAGCCACTGAATTATACACTGTAAAATGGTGAAAGCCGTGAATTTTAAGGGGTGTGAAGTTCACCTCAATTAAAAAAATGAAAACAAAGTAAATGCATTCAGTTGACACCTAAAAGGGGCCAGGCTTGAGTTTTGGAATATTCACTTATATGGAACTCTTCTTCGTCAATTTCTTGACCGTTGCCAGTTCTCCACGTGTGGACGGGCCACAGCAGATGCTCCAGGAGAAATTCAGACGACGCAAAGCCAAGCGAGAAACAAGCCAGCAAGGTCACCAATGCATCTTCCCTCACAATTGCCCTCTTCTAGGAAAAGCAGAATCTGTGTCCTTAGAAGTGGAACGCACGTGATTGGGTTGTTCATAGAAAAGTGGCCTGAAGAGAAACACGCCAGCATCTTAAGACAGAGGACACGGGAGTGTTAGGATAACGGGTGAGAGGGTTTCCCTCATTTTCCAAATTCTTGTTTTCTGTTACTTTTATAATTAAAAATACATTTTATATTCAAATACACATCCAGACATCTGAAGACAGGGGAGGGGCTGAACAGCCTCGTGCCTTGTGACGCACGCTGCTCTGTACCGAACAGCACAGTGTCACCGGATGCTCTCGTCAAATGGGAAAGGCAGGCTACAAAGTAACACAGGTGACACAATCCCATTTTTGTGTAAAAGCAAGGCACAGAAGGGTAGATGCTGATGTGTTAAGAGCTGTTCTGTCCTCAGGTTGAGCAATTATGAGTTTTTTGTTTCTTTTTCTCGCTATTTTCTATTCCCAACTGCTCCACTCTTTACGATGAAAATGTAAGGCTTTTGTACTAAGAAGATACAAATTACTTGCTATTTTAAGAAACGCTGTGCCGTGGATATAGATGGGTTAATTTTGAAGGCTCTGGTGAGGATGACTAGAAGAGCTACACCCTGGGTAGAGACCCACATCAGAGAAGCTATTCTAAGTAAGAGAAAGGGGCCCACCGGTTCAGAATCCACCCCCCTCCACCTTCCAAATGCTCTGGCCACAATGACCAGCCCGCTGCTCCCTGGTTCCGTTGTGCCCTTGGACCCACCACGCCGTGGCCTAGAGTGTCCTTCTTCTAACCCTTTGCCACCGACCCCTGCTTATCCCTGAAGACACTCGGCCTAAGCTCCTCTCCAGAGCACCTTTCCCTGCCGCTCAGACATAAGGTTGTTTGTCACTGTCTTCAGGAACTCCATCCAGGCACTTGTCTCAGCGTATTCTCATTGCTCAACTTGAGGCCTGGGTTTCACAATCTGGGGGGAGCTATCTGTGTAACTCTTTGCAATCAGCACGGTGCCCGGCACTCAGTACACGACGTTTTATGGGCTTCTTGGGCGGTCAGTCCTGAGTCTCTGCCCAACAGAAGGTTGGCTGAGGCGGCCTGGAGGCCTTTGGAGGCTCCCCTGTCCACCTGAGAGGGTCTGACGTCAGTAGAAAAGCTCTCTTATCTCAAAGGGCAGAGGTTTCCTCAGAAGCTACATCTGAGCAGATTTGGGGCCTTGCTGAAGAAAGGGACCAGAGGGACCCGCACCGCCCAGGGAGCGCCCGGTTGCCCTTTCTCCATCTCCGGGTGACGTGTGCACTGGGTGGTGCCGAGGGCATGAGACTAAATGAGGCAGCCTCCACCTTCCAAGGGCCCATCGCCAGGCTGGAGAAAGAGCCCAGGATTATCACGGAGGAAGGGGAGGGGCCACACACCAGGAGCAGAGACTTGGGTTCAAATTCTGGTTCTGCCACCAAATGGGCCTGTGACTGGACAAGTCGGGCCTCTTGAGGCCTCAGGTTCCTCTGTGGAAAACACTGCATCTCGGCGTCTGCAGTCACCCCATGGTCGCGCTCAGCGCCTGGAACTTGTTTAACTCTTGAGGATACGGAGGGCAGAAGAAAGCTGTCTGGGTCACTCTGTGATTTCAACAGGGTGAGGTGTGCGAAGACCAAATGGACGGAGCGGACACCATGCCACAGGGTTTCTGAGGGAGCAGGCACTGTGGCCGAAGAACCCAGGAAAGGCCTTGCGGAAGAGCTGGGCTCTATTCTCAGAGAGGAAAAAGGCTCCCAGGAGGGAAAGCCGTGGCAGCCGGCAGCCGAGGGACTGCTGGATGAGACCCAAGCAGCGGGTGGGAGCTGAGCTCTGGGGAGGAGGTCTGGGGGGCGCCCACGCAGCTGCACGGGGCGGACGATCCAGGCCGGCAGCAAGGGCGGGGGGCGGGGCCTCCACGCAGGTCTCACTGGGGGTGTCAGAGGGCGGGCAGGAGGTGCTAGGGCCCCCCGCCCCCAGGGGAAGGGTGCTCCTGAGAAGGGCGTGCACTTCTGAAGGCAGCACTGGTCCCGTCATTAGCTTCGGCCCACGGGGAAAAGGAGGATCATGCCCATAGCCCCATGAGGGAAAAGGGAAACCCGTGGAGGCGGGGGAAGACACTGTCCGTGCCTCTAGTCACTGCCCGGCGCGAAGCAGCTCCCCACGTTCCAACCGGTTACACCAGGCGGGTTCCGCCGCTGCCCACCGTGACACCCGGCTGCCGGGCCCCGAGCAGGTCCACACATGGGCGCCCTCGGCTGGCTTCACCCCTCCTGACAGCTTCATGCCGGGATCTGCACTCGGAACCCGATCTTTCACAGGCCGAGGAGTGGGTGATGGGGGCCCTTCTGGTTTCCGGTCTAAACCCCTTCCTCTGGAAGCAGAGAAATGCAGCCTGCAAACCAGGACCGAAGGAGCCAGGGTGGCCGTGCCTGGGTGAGCCCCCTGGGACTGCCCCCGAGACTGTGGTCAACTCTACACAGCGCCCTCCTCGTGCCTCCAGGCATCCCTGCCCAGGGAAGAAGTTCCATCCACACTGAGTCGGGGTGCCCACGGGCATCCACACCATCTGCCCGGACACTGTCTGGAACTGACCTTCTCAGGATGGGCTCGTCCTGCAGAGATGAGTACGCGCACCCCATGGTTTCTTACTCTCAACTCTGGACTGAAGGGAAAAGGAAGCTTGCTGCTCTCCTGGAAACGGACGGGGAGCCAGCAGCTAGCGAGTCGGGCTCTGTCCATTCTCTACCAGTGCTGGCAGCGGGCAGACTGGCCCGCAGACACTGAACATCCTCCCGGACACCCTGGTCCTCTCGGAAGCCCTGCTGAGCCCCTGCCTGCCTCGGTCCCCGCAGCCTGGGAGAGCTGCTGCGTCTGGCGGCTCCAGCAGGGAGGAACCAGGACTCTGGGCTGGAACCTCCCGTGAGCCCCTGCGTCTGGCACACACCCCTCCTCCTTCTGTATGGACCGAGGGAAGGAGGAAACCTCTCCAACCCCGGCTCGGGTCTCCTTGGTAACTGTTTATATCAGAGTCCTTTCTCCCCACATCCTCCCCCTTTCCCATTAAAAAAAAAAAAAAAAAAAGTGAGTCGTGCAGGCGGAACAAAGCTCCTCTGGACACTGGAAGGCGGTGGTGCAGGTTGCTATGGCAGGGCCGTTTCCCCATAAAGGGAGCGCAGCGAGCCTGCTGCCGGGGTGCCTCAGGATCATATTAAATTAGACCTGGTTCCCACCTCCCTCCCTACAGAACTGTGGGTAACAGAGCCTACGATGCTGGGTCCAGTCACCTGGGGGCAGAGCGCGCTGTGGAACCAGCACATCTCGGCCTCCTGTCGCGCAGCGCGGGGAATGCCCAGCAAGGTGGGCACCGCATTTGCTGCTGAGACGTTTGCAAGTGAGGAGCCCCCTTCGAAGGCATCCAAGTACAAACGGCCCATCGGGAGAGGCTGCAGCCGACCCAGGCGCAGAGCCCAGAGACCACGACGCTCCAGAATGGAGCACAAATGGTTCCAATTAGGGCTCTCTGCTCCCAAATTGGGAGCAGGAGTGTCTCTGGTTCAGGCTTTGGAAGTCAACTGCAGCCCGCCGGGTGGGGAAGCGAGAGGGAGGCTGGACAAAAGCACTGAGTCACTTGGACAGAGATGAACCACGATGGCCCAGCACGATTCATTTTGTTTCCAGTCCCAGGCAGGGCTCATAAGGGTTACTCTGAAATTTAAATTTTCTGCAGAGCGGAACTGATTTCTTCTGAGACATCCCCCTGCCCTTGGCGACACACAGGGCAGTTGCTTTTGAACGGCTCCCTTCCAGAGCCTAGCGTGTGGCGACAAGTTCTCTGGTCCCCAGCGCAGCACAGCAGGAGAGGGGATGAGAGCTGAGCAGGCGGCTGGACCGGGGCAGAGCCAGCCCGGAGCCTCGTGGCAGAAAGCTAATGGTTTGGAAAAGCTGCCTTTGGTGAAGACAAAGTGGTTCGCTGGAGCTTAAACAAAAAACCGCAGCTCTCTCCACGGATGGGGCCAGGAACGGGGACCAGTGCCAACGGAAGGCAGTGAGGACAGGTGGGAGCTTGAAGCAGGTGTGAGGCCACTGGTCAAAGACAAAAAAGGGAACAGGAACTACGACTTACTGAGTACTCCTGTATGCTTTTCATTTTACTTCATTTAATTGTCCCCACCCTGTGAAGTGGCAAAGGATTCTACCCCATTTGATAGTGGAGGGGAGTGAGGCTCAGGGCTGAAGCAGCAACTCCAAGCCTGTGAAAGCCCAGGGCCCCCGCGGCTTCGCATCTGCTCCCACCGTGCAGAGCAAGGCTGCACCTCCCCTGGCCACCCCATCGGTCGGGATGCAGGACACAGCAGCCCCGTTCACACTTCACTGCCCTTCCCAGGGAGCCTCCTCTCTGTCACTTAGGGTGCTCCAAGGCTCGAGGGGGCTGCTGTTCCCCTGGTGGACCCCCTACCCACACAGCCTTCAACACGTATTCACCACCGTGCCTGTCGGGACTCCACAACGTGCCGTGGCCTGGGTGGCCTGCCCTCTCTTGGGCCAGTTGGGTGCCAGGTAGGGCTAGTGCTACTGTGCAGAGACCGAGGCCCAAGAAACTGCTCAGGGTCACCCAGCCTGTCCAGGACAGAGGAAAAGCCACAGCCTCTGACACTGGGATGACGTGGCTCTAGTCACAGACAAAGTGGCCCTGAAAGGAGAGCGGGGTGGGAGGGGCGGTGACGACAGGGCCGGGGCGGGGGGCTAGCAGGAGTGGCGGCAACGGCATGGGGCGTGAAGTCCTGCTCTGGGGCTTATTCCTTCTCAGCCCTGGGTAAGTTACTCACCTCCCCCCGAATCGGCTTTGCCTCTTGTAAAACAGGGATGCAAGAATTAAAGTGTTAGAAAGCCCCAGCACACATCCTCTCTCTGGGCCACTGGCACGGCTGCTCTCCGTGCCCTGCTTGTCGTCTGTACCACGGGCCCTGGTCAGCGCCAACGCCTCCCGACGACCTTCCTCCAATCTACTCCAAATTGCATTCAGGAATGCTGGTCTCAGGGCTGCCCTGGCACCAGCCCTCCCGTCGGCTCCCCACGAGGGTCAGATAAAACCCCAAGGCCCTGTAGATCCATCCTCTGGCCTCTGCTCTATCTCAGTTCCCTTCATGACCCCTGACTCCCTTGGCGACTTACACCCAGGCTCTACCAAGACGCGCCCTTCCCAGAGCAGGCCCTTCCTTCCTTGCCCTGGGCTTCTGCACACGCAGCCCTGGCCCAGCTTCCTACTTAGCCTCCCAGACTCAGCTCGGGGGGCACCTCCATCCTGACATAGACCCCTCCCCGGTGGCGCCCTGGGCTGTTCGAGCATCATCACTGTACCATCCTCACGTGCCCCAACTGCATGTGAGCCCCCGAGGATGCCGCATGTCCCTGTGCCCTGGTGTCTGGCCCACAGAGATGGAGCCACCAGCACCGAGTGCCCTGGTAATGCCCAGAGAGGTCAGAAGGTCCGATGACACTAGGCTCTGCATCACTTTCCCAGACAGGCCACGTTCAAGATTTCGGGCACTGGCTAGAACGGCAAAACTACCCCAGTCTCATCAAGGGACAGGAGAGGTCCCTTGGTGGTCAGGTGGCATCAGAAAACCCACGCCTGTGCTTGCAGGGCGGCGTGAATGTCCTGAGCCCACAGCCTCACCGTTTCCACGGATGCAGGACACTTCGGGCACTGTACACCCTCCACGGCCACAGGGGCCTTTCCTTGCGCTCTTCTCTCTGTAAAACCCATTGATGTTTCTATCGTCGTGCTCGGCAGAGCCAAGGACCCCTCTCTAGAAAGAGTGGCCCTGAGCTGGGTGTGGAAAAAGGAGATAAAGATGGATAGAGATGATGCCGGTAGCCTTGACTCCTGGCTTTCCCGGCCCTTCTGGCAAGAGCAGGCCGTCAAACGAAGGTCACGGAGGAAAATGAGCTCTTTTGTGGCTTCTCAGAAGCAACCCCCAGTGGGATGCAGGCAGCAAAATTCTAGACTGTGGGAAACTTTGGGAAACAAATGATCTGGGTTCTTCAACGAAAATGCCGCGAGGGAATCACAGGGATGGAAGGAAGCCCACGGACTGAGAGAGACCTGACATTATGTTAAGGGGAAGCAGCCTGGCACCAGAGGCTGTGATGACATAACCCCATTTACATGACAGTCTGGAAAAGGCAAAACTACAGGGACAAAAATCAGATTGGTGGTTGCCAGAGGTGGGGCTGGGGGGTGGCGACTGCAATGGGACCTTGGAGGTGTGTGGGGGGGTGCTTTCTGGGGTGTGGAGTGTCCTGTATCTTGACTGCAACACTGGTTACACAACTGCACACACCTGTCAGGATGCATCAAACTATACACTTTAAAAAGGTGAATTTTACTGCATGTAAATTACACCTCAATAGACCTGACCTCCGAAAGAGAGACTTAAAAGATTCGGTAGTCAATTGCAATATGTGGGTTTAGATCCTGAATTTAAAAAAAAAAAGGTTAAAAAAAATCGATCAGTCACTCAGGGAGCTACGAGCAATGCCGGCTGAGTATCCAATGATACTGAGACGTACTGTGAACTTACGGGGTGGGACGATAGCTCTGTGTTAGGTTTAAAAAGGGGAGTCCCTGCATTTGAGAGGACTGAAATATTCTCATAGTTCATATTTCCACATAATTTCATAGGAAATATTTCCAATTTCCTATGAAATCATGATTTCTTTATTCATAATTCATATGAATTATAGGATTAATTATGAAATTATATGCTTGCTTGAAGATAATCCAGCAACAGTGAGGAAGGGGAAGGAAGCAAGACTGGCCAGGAGCAGATACTTGTTGAAACCGGGTGACAGGTGCAGGAGTTCCCTCTCCTATGCTCCACGCTTTGGTGTTTGCTTGCAGTGTTCTATAATAAAAAGCTTTGTTTTTCTTTAAAGCACTCAGGCGCTGCAAGTGAAGCAGACTGCAGGGGGGTGGGGGGCTGTGAGCAGAGCCGAGGAGGACAGCTAGGGCTGGCTGGGGGGCACAGGCTGTGGTGCAGGCCCCATCTAGAAGGGTGGCCCCGCTCAGCCTCAGCCCCTGCTGGCAAGTGTCACGGTGGGCTCCGTGGGGTCAGGTCCTCTGTTTTGTTTTTTTTTTTCCAAAAGAAGCTATAAGTGACTTTTATGTGGAATTGCCAGGGTTTTCAATGTTCTAATTTAAAAATTAAAAAATTTTTAACATAAGCCACACCCAGACTGTGAGCTAGTTTGCCTTAGAGGCAGACACACGTGCTGGTTTAGCATTTACTAATTCAACGGCCTTTCTCTGAGTATCTTCACTCCGACAGGCCCTGCACAGAGCCAGGGACCCAGACAGGAATGGGATGCTCCCTCTGCATTACGGAAGACAGAAATAGAAACAAATTCCCACCCAGCCAGAAGGGTGTTGCATTACAGGCACGAACAAAGCGCCTCGGGCCACAGAGAGGCTCCCTGAGCTTCAGACTCCTCTGGGAGCCACCATCCCCCCGGGCTCCCTTCCATCAGGAGCTGCCCTGGCCCCGGTGCTCTGCCCAGAGGTACAAGCTGAGCAAAGGCTGAGGGGCCAGTGGGAGGAGAGATGAAAGAGCGACTTTTAAAATGATTATGATTAAGAGAATGCGCTGCTAAACTGCTCCTCTTTAACCAGTGTTTAATTGCTACTATAAACCATTCAAAAGACCTCCCCGGGGGATAAAATCATGTTCACTGATTAGAAGGCTCAATACTGGAAGATGCCAATTAATTTATAGATTCCACCCAATCTCAACTAAAATCCCAGAAGGTTTTTTTGTTTGTTTTGGTGGACTTTGACAAGCTGATTCTAAAAGGTATATGGAAATGCCCAGGGCCCCAAAAAAGCCAAGAGAATCTTAAAAGAGAAGAACAAAGCTGGAGGACCTAGACTACCAGTTACCAAGTCAAGAGTTACTGTAAAATCACAGAAAGCAGAACATGTGGTATTGGCGAAAGGACAGAAAACAGATGAACAGAACAAGTAGTCTAGAAATCAACCCCCAGCTATACAGTCACCTGATTTATATCTACAGGGATGCTTCAGTGCAGTGAGAAAATAATAACCCTTTTCAATAAATGGTGCTGGGTCAAGTGGATGGATAACCACAGGAAAAAATGATTTTCGAAGCGCCTTGACAATTTGCTGATACCAAAATCAATTTCAGCTGGATGGCAGATCTAAGGATAAGAACTATAAGAGTGAAGCTTCTAGAAGAAAATACAAAAGAAAAGCTTCATGACCATAAGATAACAGTTCTTAAACTGAACACAAGAGCATTAACCATAAAGGTGAAGGCCAACCAAAAGGTTGACAAACTGGGCCAGTTTAAGGCAACAACTTTTGATCACAAGAAGACACTATGAAGAGAGTAAAAAGGCAACTTTACAGAAAGATATTGACAATAACATAGATATCTAACAGGGGACTCAGATCTAGAATATATAAAGAACTGTAACAAATCAACAAGAAGGCCAATAGCCTGACAGGAAAAAAATGGGCCAAGTCTTGAATGTACCATCACAAAAGATACCTCAGTGGCCAATAAACATATGAAAAGGTCACTGGACATAAGAGAAATGCAGTTAAAACAATTACCACCACATGCCCATTAGAATGGCTAAAATTTTATTTCATTTCATTTTAATAAAAAAAAAATTTTTTTGGCTGCACTGCACGGCTTGTGCGATCTTAGTTCCCTGACCAGGGATCGAACCTGGGCCCCTGACAGTGAAAGCATGGGGTCCTAAACACTGGACCACCATGGAATTCCCTAGAATGGCTAAAATTTTTTAATTGACAAAAATAAGTGCTGGTGAGGATGGGCAGCAACTGAAACCCCACATGCTGGGGGTGGGACTGGATGCTGGAACACTGGCTATATCTAACAGATCTGCACATGAGCCTTCCCTCCGACCCCCCACTCCACATCCAACACATACCCAACAGAGCTACGTCCACATGGGAACCACATCCACACGGGAACCACATCCACATGTACCAGGATGTTCCCTGCAGGACTGTTGGTAACAGTGCCCCAGGCTGGAAGCAATCTAAAGGGCCATGATGATGGGAATGAATAAATTACAGTTTATTCCCACAACAGAACACTATGCAACAGTGAGAACGAGAGAACACACGACATGGAGAAATCTCAGAAAGAATGGCCAAATGCTACACATCCCGGGACACAGACAACACTCGTCTATGTCATGGGGAGTCAGGAGAGTGGGTGACCTGGGGGTGGTGGGATTGGAGGGGGAAGAGGGGTCCTTTCTTACACGATTCTATCCGTTTTGTGACAAATAAACTGTGTGCTTATGATCTGTATACTTTTATGTCTGCCTGTTATGTACTTCAGTACTTCAGTAAATAGTTTATGAAAAAAACCCAGGAGGCCTTCCAGAACTGACCTTCCCTCTAAGCCCTCCCTGGGCTCCTGAGGTTCTGAAGCCAAATCTGGCCTGGTGGTGAGGGCCCCAGAGGCCAGCATGCCTGGGAGATTCACTTGTGAACACAGGGGCTCCTTCTGAATCCCCTGCACCTGTAAGTCCAGGGTCAGGGGGCTGCAGGTGTGTGTCCTATGCTTGCTGCTCAGACACAATTGTTCCCATTGGCTTGGTTTTTAAAAAACATCCATGCCTCAAGGTTTGGACTCACCATCCCAGGTGGTGAAGGCCTGAAAAGGCCTTAAAAGACCAACTAGAAGCCACTGGGGGTTGTGGTGAGAACTCCTGATACAACCCTGGGCGCGTGCTGTCCCCACACTAATCACCCTCCACTGACCTGGTGGGGTAAGGGAGGCACCGTGCCATGGCCAAAACCACCTGTGTTCACTGAAAGTACAAGTGGGCAGGGACAACAGTGCGGGATTTCTAGCAGGAGGTGGCGGCCACCATCTAGCTGGTGGCCCAGATGTATCAGCTAAGTGACCACTCTGAGTCTCAGTTTTCTCATCTTTGAAAATAGGGATATTAACTACCTCTTAAGAGATGGAAGGCAGCATGGCAAAGCAGGGAAAACAGGGGGTGTGGAGTTTGTAGATCTGGGTTCAAAAGGCAGCTCTGCTACTTGTGAGTTAGGTGGCCTTGGGCAAACTCCTCAATCACTAGTGCCTCAGTTTCCTCCTCTGCAAAATGGGGTAATAATGGTGTTCTTGGAGGGCTCTTGTAAGACTGGATATGGTATTAGTAATAAGAATAGGTACTTCCCTGGTGGCGCAGTGGTTAAGAATCCACCTGCCAATGCAGGGGACATGGGTTCGATCCCTGGTCCAGGAAGATCCCACGTGCTGTGGAGCAACTAAGCTCGTGAACCACAACTACTGAGCCCACGTACCACAACTACTGAAGCCTGCATGCCCTAGAGCCTGTACTCTGCAGCAAGAGAAGCCACCGCAATGAGAAGCCCACGCACCATAAATACATACCATTGGAGGGCTCCAGGACCTGGGCAAAGAGCTCTACGACAGCTTATGCCGTTTAATTTTTACAACCCTACAAGGTAAGTTCTATTATTATCTCCGATTTACAGTTGAGGACACGGACTTCAAAAGATTAATGTCATATTAAGGGCAAATGTCATATGGCTAATACATGGCAGAGTCAGGACTCAAACCTTCATTACCCAGTGTCAGGGCCTAGAACCTAACCACTGCACTATAACGGTTTCCCTGTACAGTGTACACGTAGAACCCCTGGCCATGGGGTATTCAACATGATATAATAAGGGATGAGAAGCGGATTTAAACATATAGGGTTAAAATTTTAGGATTATGAAGAGGGAAATATCGCTTCAGCATCCTGGCAAGGAGAAACAATTAGAATCCACAAGATACAAGTCCAGGAGTTCTGCTTCAAGTCCATCTTGCAAGGCCAGAGATCTTGGGGACGGGGAGGCTGGCGGCCCCATGCTCTCCCGCGGCTCAACCTCGCTTGGGGATGGGGGTGGGGACACACCTCCATCCTACAGACAAGGAAACGCAGGGCTACTGTAAACTGGGCCCTGGATGCTGGCCCCCTTATCCCGAGTGCCATATCTTTTCAGCAAAACTACTTTGCCACACCAGGAATGGACCTGTCCAGCCCCGAGGGAACAGGCTGGACCCTGCTCACCTGCCCAGCCTCCCAGCTTCCCTCTGGCCCTCTGCTGACAAAGCCCTCGAAGCCTCGGGGTGTGGCCCTCCTCCAGCAGCACACCTTCCCGATCCCTCCAAGGGGAAATTCCTTCTTGGAGTCCCCAGAGCCTGTGTGTCCCGGCTGCCTGGCCTCTCCCTCCATCATGAGATAAGGCTGTCCCCCCGCACCGAGTGGGCACTGCTGTCGCAGAGGCCCTGATTAGATCATGCACGCGAAAGCATTTCACAAACCATTTTTCAAAAGTATCTTTCAATGTCCTGACTTCTCAGCCTCTTTAAGGTAAAGGCCACCTTTGCACACTTGTAGCGCCCAGCGTAGTGCTTGGTACGAGATCCTTCCTGACACAGACACTAAGCAGCTACCTTGCGGCAGGACCAGTGCTGGGTGACGTCACAACCGTCACCCACAAGAGCCCGGTGAGGGCAGGGTCACTGCCTTCATCTAGGGTTACTGACCTCCGGGGAGGGGAGAGGGCCTGGAGGCTGAATTAATCCCCAATGGTCAATGGTTTAATCAATTATGCCTACATAACAAAACCTTCGTAAAACCCCAAAAGGATGGGGTTTGGAGAGTTTCGGGGTTGCCGAACACATGGAGGTGCTGGCAGGGTGGCACCCCAGAGGGGGCATGGAAGCTCTGTGCCCCTTCCCCACACTTTGCCCTACGCTGATGACCTTTAATGCCCTGAGCCTCAGGTTACCTGTCTGTGCAAGGTGCCTTCTACTCAGAATGGTTCCTGTGAATCCTGAATAAGAAACAGGTATCAAAGGACCCTGAACACTGTGAAGTGCAGTGTAAACATAAGGGATTATGAAGGTGGATCCAAAGCAGAGTCCATCAATAAGGCAAAACCCAAGACGCAGCCCAACACGATACGAGAGACCCTGCATCTCTCAGCCAGCTCGCTTCTGCCCAGGCACTGCTGGGATGGCAGAGATGTGCTCTAGAGGGATCCTGAGCGAGTCACTTACGTGGTCTGAATTTTGGTGAACTCGGGGACTTCGTCTTTCTTCTTCCTGAAGAGGAACCAGTATGTCAGGAGACCCACAATGAGGGAAAACATGATCATGTCCGTCGTGCTGAAAAGGGACACTTCTTCAGCCACCGTGTCAGACGCGGTGGCGCCAGCCTCCACACTGGAGTCTCCCATGTTGATCAAGAAACTGTTGGGAGACAGAACGACAGACATCAGCAGCGTCCATCTGAGGCCTGCTGGGAAGCCCCCGAAGGCTTTGGTCTGGGGCTCACGCCCCAAGGGCTGCAGCAACTAGCAGAGCCTCGGGGCAGCAGCTGCAGCCTTGGACCAGGACTAAGAGAGCACGTGGCCTGCACAGTGCCTGCACAGCCCTGGGCACACCTGGGTGCAGCCTACGGCTAGAACTAGGACGGGGCCCCTGCGAACACAGAGAACGGAAGCCACAGACTCCCTGTACCAGCATTCTCCGGCCCCATAAGGACACAGCAGAGGCACTGCTTCCACAAGATAGAGGGGCCGCTTCACAGCAAACCCTTTCCCCAGCTGTGTGGCAGGCCTGGGATGCCCCAAACCCTGCACATTCCAAAGGTCTTCAGGACTGGCCCTTGGATGGCTCCAAGGAAATAACCCGAGGCCACGGAATGTGCCGCCTGATAAGATGTCTCCATATACCTGAGACCTTGGGTCATGCACATAGCTTATGCTAATGATGTGATTTAGGGGAACACCTGGGGCTCTGAATCACATCATACTGGTGTCGCCTCTGGGGTGCTGGAGGCTGAGGAGGTAAGCTTAGGCACTTGGGCGCCCGATGCCTCCAAGACTGACCCCCAATAAAAAACCTGGACACCAAGGCTCAAGTGGGCTTCCACACGTGGCTGCTGGGAGAATCAAGCACCGTCGCATGACTCCACGGGCAGAGGACAACTGGAAGCTTCTGCCTGGCTCCTGCTAGACTCTGTCCTATGGAGTCTTTCTTTTGCTGATTTCAGTCTGTTTCCCTCTGCAGTAATAAACCGTGACTGAGAGTAAAACAGCTTTTCTGAGTTCTGCAAGTCCTGGTGAATCACTGAGCCAGGGGGTGGTCTTGGGACCCCAGCACACCAACCTACTTAGCTCCCTTGAAGGGTGCTCAACTGGTCCTTCCACCACTGAAACCTGGCAGGTATGTAGATATGAGTCAACAAAGACCAAGGTGAGAGGACCTAAAACCCCAGCAGCGCATTTCTGCCTCTTATCACCGAGGCCGGGCTCAGCTCTGGAGTCGGCATTGTGCCCTGTCACCAAGTGGGTGGCTCTCACTGTAACCACGGCTCCAGACTCGGTCAGGAATGCCTTAGTCACAGCTCTGCAACTGGGGCAATGAGAGATTACTTCACATCTGACTTCCCTTAGCTGTCACCACCTCCAGGAAGCCACAGGGTGGGCCCTGCAGCAGAGCACCCTGTCATCCGAGGGCTGGGCATCAGCCCTGCTGACCTGTGCAACCTGCCAGGAACAGGCCATTCAGGACGGCCCTCAAGCCTGGCTCTTGGCTTCGTTATTAATCTGAGGGTCTTTCCTCATGCTGAGTTCCTGAGTCATCTCAGCTTACACCCTTTTGTGATATCTGACGTTAAAGGACAATCTTAATTCTAGTGCCCAGAGAGTACTGTCTATATTTAAGCATTAACTTATAAACACACTGAATATTTATTCAATGTTAGTCATATCTTTCTATCCAACCCTGGCGGTGGCACTGTCATCTGGCCCACAAGCCTACTGCCATGGAGAAGCAGAGGGGAGGGGACCTGTCCCACATGATCTCAGAGCCCGCCTGGAAGCCTGGGGGTTCTGGGCGGGGCTGACTCTGGAGAGCCCCCAGCTGGCGCCCCTCACATCGCAGCAACGACCGCCCGCTCCCTGTCCAGCCACCTTTCTGATTCAGGCCGCCCGGCCCCCTTACTTTACCGAGGGGTGACTGATGCCCACCAAACGAAATGACTGTTTCTTGACACGCGCGCCAGTCGACCACAGCAATCAGAAGAGAAAGCGCAGCCCTGGGGGAGGCGTCTAAAGCGACGGCGCGCAGAGCAAGGGGAGCTGCATGGCGGCCTTCCCACACGCCCGACCCTGCGAGAGGTGCCTAACAGGCTGTTCTCCACACAGTAGCCAGAGGGAGGCTTTGAAAAAGTAAGTCAGACTCTGTCACCTCCCTAATCAAAACCCTCAAATGACTTCATATCATACTCAGCACAAAATCTAACGTCCTTAATGTGGTCAATTAGTCCCATGCGATCTCGCCCCTGGGTACCACTCCCACCCCGATTCTCACTGCTCCCCTTTCCTCACACTTCACGGTCACGCTGGCCTCCTTACTACTCCTCAAGCCTCCGGGCCTGCTCGTGCCCCAGGGCCTTTGCACATGTTAATACGGCTGCCTGGACTCTCTTCTAGTTACCTGCAGGGTTCTCTCCCTTGCTTCATTCAGGTCTCCGCTCAGAGGTCACCATCTCAGAGAGACCTGGCCTCGCTATAGTATCTTGTCATTCTCCCTGCCCTTCCCCACTCATAGCCCTGATCACTACCTGACATTATATTATACGTTTTCCCCACTGGCCACCTCCCTGACTACAGGGTCAACCCACAAGGGCAGATAATGAGCATCAGGTATAGCAACTGAATAGAACTGTTCAATGAATGAGCATCAGATTCTAGAGTAGCTGGGCTGGCAAAGCGTGGCATACAATTATGGAGCGGTTTTAGATTCTGGAAAGCACAACACAGACACGTGATTACAATGCAGTTTGTGAGGCTATGTTCACTCTTCTCCCCTCTCCCTCTGTCTCGAACACCTGACTTGCTGCTTCCTTCAGAATCCCAGGCCTCTCCCTTTGAGCTCAGAATCAGGACACCACGAATTCCTGCCCCACTGCAGAGATGACCAGGCGCTGCGCACAGGCAACGTGACTGACCCCCTGCAGCAGGCCCTCACCAGCATGCTGGACACGCCAGCACTCAGACCTGAGGTCTCCACAGACCTGAGAATGTCCCCAGCAGCTTTAACTCTGAGGTCAGACAGACAAAAGCTGAAGAAGGGCAGTGGAAAGGACCCTGGAGAGCATCTGATCTACAACCGGGAGTCGGAGGGTCCAAGGGGTAAGCAGCTCACCCAAGCGGCAAACTAGAAAGGAGCGCCAGCTTCCCAGGGGAGGGCTGTGCTCACTACCCATTTAAGTGGGGAGACTGAATGGACACGTGTATCTGTGTCAGAGGCACCTCTGTATCTGGCACATGGTGGGAAGGAAGGATTGGCAGGCTGGCAAGAAGGAAGTCAACCTGGGAGGAAAAACCTTCACCCTATGCTTCCCACTAGGATTGGAGCAGCGTGCATGGGGGCTGCAGCCAAGAGCAAGCTGTTAAACCATCATCGTCACGCTGAAGTGCACACAAACACGCCTACCCATCTCTCCAGCAGGCGTCACTGCATCCCTGCCCCAGGGCCTTTACATGTGCCTGGCATGCTCCCCCTCTACTTGCTTCCTATTCAGTCTTCAGACCTCGGCTCAACCGTCACTTCCGGGCGTCACACTTTCCCGGCACAGCGCTTGGCACATAATCTAGTGCTCCATAACTCCCCGTGGAATGAATGAAGGGAGTCAGTGAATTCACTACAACACACAGAATGTAAAATTTGCATGAGCCACTATGTGAAGCCTGCAGATTGAAAAGAACTTCGGGACTGGGAGTGTGCCTGTGTGGCAATCCTCCAGGACACAGGTTCCCAAACTTTCTCAGCTCATGGAATCCCTGACATTTCAGCGAAATTTTCATGGTATCCCTAGGCCAAGAGAAATACCTAATCGTTCCATTTAGGAGTAGTTGGATCCAAACAACCCCTGAAAACCCAGCTTTGCAAAGACACAAAGTATCAAAAGGAATGTAGAAGATCAAAGGAATGCAGACGATCCCACATTGATACTGAGAATCACCCCAAGCTGCACCAACGGCGACAGACGTGGACTCTCCCTGAGCACCTCTGGGCGCCGGCTATGGTGCCTTGAGGCACCTCGGTACGGTCTGTGACATAAAATCACTCTTCTGCTGTGTGAAATATTCTGATGGGAAATTTTGACCACCCTGCTTGGTGAGTGTCCCTCCATTTCAGGTGTGCTAGGGTGACCATGAGACAGTCTGAGGTCCCCACAGGCCCTCCCAGAAGCCTCTGGGAGCCCTGTGTGATCCTTCTGCCCATTAATCATCCATTCTTTTACACTTAGTGGAAAGGAGGAACGCCAAACACTACAGAGCTCATGGGGCCCAAAGCGGCATTTGTCAGCAACAGAAAACAAACCAACCAACCAACCCAAAAGGGCCGTGAGCAAGCAGAGTACGTTCTTAACTAGACCAGGCTCTTGCCACGGCTCTGCCTCCAGCTGTGCAAATCCCTTACTTGGCAGTAGGCGTTCATGTCCTCATCTGTAAGGTTAGGCACAGAAAAGGGGGTACATCAAAAGACTAGCCAAGTAGGTCTCGCCCACCCCAAACAGAGCAGGGCTGATTCGATCTTTTATTACAAAGTAGGTCTGTACGTAGGTTTTCACTTTTATCATAAAGACAATGTACATTTGGAAACGGGCATAGATAGATAGATACATAAGATAGGTAGAGAGACAGGGGCTATTCTTCCTGAATTTCACTGATTAGCCAGTTCCCACTGATGCTGAAGGTCAAAAGCAGCCACTCCAGTCCCCAGGCAGCCTGACACCCTGCAGAGCAGGGCGGACAAATTGCTGGTCGCCCAGGCCAAGAGCATGATGGGAGCTTTGCCAGCTTCTGAAAGGGCAAACGAGGCAAGAACAGAAGGGCTCTTTCTCCATCGGACTGTTTACAACACCGGGGCGTAAAATCATCCTCCAGGAAGTATTTGTGGCTTTGCCTTCACTGTACGTAACTTCTGGTCAGTAAATGACTGATCAACCAAGCTGGCACTGACATCACAGCGAGCCGGCCATGGATGCAGCAACAGGAGGGAAGGAAGCCAGCGAGTAAGTCAGTCGGCCCCTTTAGCAAGCACAGAGCCCAGGCGAACAGGCACTGCCACCTCCAGGCAGCCCAGACCCCCCAGCTGCAGCGGGAGCAGGGCCTGCTCAGTCACAAAACTCGTCCATGGTTCAGTGGCTTTAAGACAGGGGAAACTCCTCAGGGAAACCAAGCCTGCTCCTGCCTAACAGTTCATCCTCCAGGGCCTGAGAGATACTCAGGGGAAAGTGCCTCCCCAAGGCAGCCTGCTGAGGGCACTGCAGCTGGCACACATTCCCCTCTAGCTAGTGTCCACCTCGTCAGTCACCTAAACCGAGACAAGACAGTGCAGCTTTCTTTGAGTTTATCCTGTTTAGAAGTCACTCAGCTTCTTGAATCTGTAGGTTTAGGAACTCTTCAGCCATTATTTCTCCAAATACATTTTCAGCCCCACCCTCTTTCTCTTCTCCTTCTGGGACCACGACGACATAAATGTGTTTTATTATTAGTCCCACAAGTCCCTGAGGATCTGTTCAGTTTTATCAGTCTAGTTTCTCTCTGTGACTCAGACTGGGTAATTTCTATTGTTCTATCTTCAAGTTCACTGGTGATTCCCTCTGCCGTCTCCATTCTGCCATGGTGCCATATACTGAGTTGTGGTTTTCTTTTCTTTTTTTATGTTATAGTATTTTTCAGTTCTAAGATGTCTGTTTGGCTCTTCTTTATATCTTGTATGATTGTCTCTTCTCACTCAAGTTGAGATTTTCCTAGTTCTCAGTATGGTGATTTTAAAAATTGTATCCTGAACATTTTGGGTATTATAACACTCTAAATCTTATTTAAATTCTCCCTTTTGTCAGGCCTCTTCCACCATTGCGCTGGTGGGAGATGCAGGGTACCAACTCATTGCTGTGATTTGTAGGCATATCCCAATGGTTTCAACACCATGGGGAGGCCAGGCGTAGGGGAAAATGGAGCTCTGAGGAAGAAGAAGGTCAGATAGTCCAAACAGTCAAAGAAGGGTCACCCAGGGGCCAACCTCTGAGCCAGGTGAAGAAAAGTGACCAGGTTCCAACAGTCAGGTAAAGGAGGTAAGAGTTGGGACTTCCCTGGTGGTCCAGTGGTAAAGAATCTGCCTTCTAACGCATGGGACGTGGGTTCGATCCCTCGTCAGGGAACTAAGATTCCACAAGCCGCAGGGCAACTAAGCCCGCGAGCCACAACTACTGAGCTCACATGCCTCAGCGAGAGAGCCCGCGTACCACAAACTACAGAGCCCACACACAACTAGAAAGAAGCTCGTGAGCCACAACGAAAAGATCCCGATGCCACAATGAAGACCCAATGCAGCCAAAAAAAAAAAAAAAAAAGAAAAGGAGGTAAGAGTCGTTCCAGACAGAGGAAGCACATGCCGAGGTGTACATGATAAAAGAGCAGTAGTTACAAGAACCTAGTGTGACTCAAGAGTGGTATGAGGAGATGCATGTGTGGGTAAAAGGCTGGTGAGGAAGAGAATGGCCTTTAAAAACAGATTAAGACCAGTTTGCAAAGGGCCCAGGAGCCCTCTACGTGTCTAAGGTCTTTGAGCCCTGGTTGGAGATGATGACAGGGCGAGGGTGTGGCATGATTAGAACCATGTCATAGGGTGGTAACCCTGAACAGTGGTCACACCCAAAGGATCAATGCAGACATGGAGCTATGACCAAGGCATCCTAGACTAGAACACTCTCAGGCCAACATTCTATGCAGATGCCCAAATGCCCCAGCTGACGACCTCTCCCCCACTTAACAGGGCTTACGGGTGGGATGTGGAGACGCGTGACTGGCACTGTGTCTGATGCAATGACGTGAAAGAGGAAGGCGGCCAGGCGAGCTGGATCTGTGAAAGCATGACTTGGCGAGAAGCAGGCAGAAGACCTAGCATCACTCAGCACAAATGGAGCTGACAAAGCCCCACAGGCGCTGACCACAGGAACTGCAGCCGGTCGTGGACAGCCACGTGGGCTTGTTTCTATCAGCCTCTCTGGGGCCTCAGCCACCTGGCCTGAACTCCAAGTGGGGCAAACCCACAGATCCCCTAAGACAATGTACTCTGGGGCATTCTGAGGGTATAACTTAGTAACCCTACTAAAAGTTAGCACAAGGCAATTTATGGGTACAAGAGACTGCACAGGAGTTCTGTGAGATAATAGAAAATATATATATATACACACACACATATATATATATATATATGTACACACACACACACACACACACACACACGTATATGTCTCTGCCCCCAGTCCCTGGCACAGAGCTCCTAAAACTCTTTTAATTTCCTAAGTGATAAGAGCACTTGGAGCATCTTTTGTTCAAATGCAACTCTGGGTGGGCTCCTGCACAGGGGCTGGTTACCAGAAAGCCCAAGCCATGAATAGAAGCTTGGAATTTTCAGTCCCTGCCTCCACCCCTTTCTCTAGAGAGGGGAGAGGGGCTGGAAATGCAGTGAATAGCTGATCATGACTACATGAGGAGAACTTCCTAAAACCCCAGAAGCGTGGGGCTCAGAGAGCTTCCAGGTTGGTGAGCACAGCCATGTGCCGGGAGAGTGACCCTCACACTACAGGGACAGAAACTCCTGGGTTCTGGACCCTCCCAGACCTCACTCTATGTATCTTTTCATCTGGCTGTTCATCTGTATCCTTCATCATATCCTTCAATAAACTGGTAAACATAAGTGAATGTTTCCCTGAGCTCTGTGAGCTACTCTAGCAAATTCATCAAACCCGAGCAGCAGGCTGTGGGAACCCACATCTACAGCTGATTGGCCAGAAGCACAGGTGACAACCTGGACCTGTGACTGGCATCTGAAGCGGGGTGTGGGGAGCAGTCTTCAGGGACTGAGCCCTTACCCTGCGCGGTAACGGAGGACAGAGGTTCACACACTCTCCAAGAAGAACTTTCTGACAAAAATATGTAGAAAGAAAATGAGCTGTTGTGAGGCGTGGTCCCCCACCTCCATCACTGGGGATGTGTCAACACAAGGCTAGGTGAACTGTGCTTAATGACAGAGTGCCTGCCACCCCAGGGGCCTGGGACACAGACCTGCCAAATTAATGATCATTAAACTGAACCGGCTGATTGGTGACGATGCCAGGAGGAAAAACCCCTAGTCTCTGACCTGAGTTAATACTTCAACACTGATTCCTGGACCTTCTTTCGCTGAGCGTGTTGAAACACACACACACACACACACTTCTAGTTCATGTTAAACAAGAGCAGCTATGGAAAGCGAAAGCAGACAATGACGCTGTGACACGTGGTCCGTGGCACATCCTAAGGATTCAGGAAATAGGAAGAGAGACGGGGAGCCACACAGCAGCCTCTGAAAAAAGGGGGAAGTACTAACTCTTCCGATTAAGAAACTGGTCCCAAGAACAGTCCGTGCTTCCCACAGAGCCTGGCTTTCGGCTTTTAAGGAGGAGGATCTTCAGGGGTAAATGAGTCTCTTAGCCTCCAAGCACACGGCCATCATGTCTGTATGATATCTTTTCAAACCCAACTCCCTCTGCACAGACACAAGTGCTGCTCCCTGATGGGACTTCACTGCTCCTTCTGGCCCCAAGAGGAAGGACTTGGTAAACCGGGGCAGGGAAGGAATGCCTGCCTCAGGCCTCCTGGACCAGGCACCTCGACAGCCCTTTGTGCCCTGTGATTCCAGTGATTTCTTTTGTGCCTGTACAGCCTCTAGCGACAGGGGACTCAGCACCTCCCATCCCAGTCTCACCCCACTCAAATGGTTATCTTAAAGGATGAAAGGTCAGGCAGAAGCTGACTGCCCACAGAGCTGCTTTCTCTCTAGAGTTTTCTTTCATTTTTTCCATATATAAATACATTATACACACGCATCTACATACACTCATTAACAAAAGTAGATAAAACGTATTCTACTTTGTAACACAGTTTTTCACGTTGCTAAAGAATCCTTTATAATGATATTTTCTTTGGCTGCCTGATGGTCCACTGATTTGATGTACCATTATGTAATGACTTTCCTATTCTGCGTTTATTAAAATATTTTTGAGCACTTAAATCTATATGGGCAACAGAGAGAAAAGATGAGAAAAACATGGCCCGGCTGTGCAGCAGTGCACAATCTGGTCAAGGAAGCACAGAAGACACTGCGGTCAAATGTGAGAAATGCTATAAAATCACTGTTTACAAAGTGCTGTGGGGACAGAGGGGAGAAGTGAGTAGCTGCTCCAGGGAAACGTGGGCACACTGCACACAGGGATGATTTTGGCAGGGTCGTCTCCAACTTCTCTCTCTGAGTAACAGATGCACAAGTGCCCATGTAAGCAGGCACGGGGCCTGGCACTTTTGGGGTGTACATCAATGTCTCAGCCACTCTACATGGAAATTACTATTATCTCCTTATAACGATGACAACAGTACTCAGGTGGGTTTGAGTGGTTTGCCTGAGGTCACACAGCTGGTGAGGGGTGCAGTTTGAATTAAAATGTGTGTCTGTTACTGACGTCCATTCTGATTTCTTCCCTAAATAATATTAAGAAAAGTATCTTTAAACAAAAACCTTTCTCTTAAAAAAAAAAAACCTTTGGGGACTTCCCTGGTGGTCCAGTGGGTAAGACTCCGTGCTCCCAATGCAGGGGCCCGGGTTCGATCCCTGGTCGGGGAACTAGATCCCACATGCATGCCGCAACTAAGAGTCTGCATGCCACAACTAAAGATCCCGCGTGCCCCAGTGAAGATCCCGCGTGTCGCAACTAAGACCCGGCGCAGCCAAAATAAATAAATTTTAGGACTTCCCTGGTGGCGCAGTGGTTTAGAATCCGCCTGCCAGTGCAGGGGACACAGGTTTGAGCCCTGGTCCAGGAAAATCCCACGTTGCCGCGGAGCAACTAAGCCCGTGTGCCACAACTACTGAGCCTGTGCTCTAGAGCCCGCGAGCCACAACTACTGAGCCCGCATGCTACAACTACTGAGCCTGCGCTCTAGAGCCTGTGCTTCTCAACAAGAGAAGCCACCGCAGTGAGAAGCATGTGCACCACAACAAAGACCCAACACAGCCAAAAATAGATAAATAAAATAAATTTTAAAATTAAAAAAAAAAAATTAGGGCTTCCTTGGTGGCACAGTGGTTAAGAATCCGCCTGCCAATGCAGGGGACACGGGTTCAAGCCCTGGTCTGGGAAGATCCCACAGGCCACGGAGCAACTAAGCCCGTGCGCCACAACTACTGAGCATGCGCTCTAGAGCCCACGAGCCACAACTACTGAGCCTGTGTGCTACAACTACTGAAGCCCGCACGCCTAGAGCCCAATATCTGCAAGAAGAGAAGCCACCACAATGAGAAGCCTGCGCACCGCAACGAAGAGTAGCCCCCGCTCACCACAACTAGAGAAAGCCCGTGCGCAGCAACTAAGACCCAATGCAGCCAAAAATTTAAAAAAAAAAATTTTTTTTAATCCTTAAATTCTCGACTAGATTTGAATTCTTAGAACTCTTGACACATACATTGCTCTCAAATAGATCAATCTCAGGCACAATGATCAGGAAGAAAAGAAGACATAACTCACCAATATAGGAAATGAAAAAGAGGACATCAATAGATTCTATAGACATTAAAAGGGTAATATGGGAAATTACGAACAGCTTTATGTCAACATTTGATAACTTAGATGAAATGGACAAATTTCTTAGACACAAACTGTCAGAGCTCATTTGAGAAAAATAGATAAGCTGAAGAGCTCTCTAAAAGAATTCAAATTACTAGTTAAAACCTTCACCAAAAGTGAACTCCAGGGGGCTTCCCTGGTGGCGCAGTGGTTGGGGGTCCGCCTGCCGATGCAGGGGGCGCAGGTTTGTGCCCTGGTCCGGGAGGATCCCACGTGCCACAGAGCAGCTGGGCCCATGAGCCGTGGCCGCTGGGCCTGCGAATCTGGAGCCTGTGCTCCGCAGCAGGAGAGGCCACAGCAGTGAGAGGCCCGCGTACCGCAAAAAAAAAAAAAAAAAAAAGTGAACTCCAGGAGCAGACAGCTTCACTGGTGAATTAAATTAAACATTTAAGGAAGAAATTATACCAATTCTGTACAAATTCTTTCAGAAAATAGAAGACTTCCCAACTCTTTTATGAGGTATGTATTACTCTGATACCAAAACCAGACAGCAACAGTACAAAAAAGAAGGCTACAGACCAACATGCTTCGTGAACACAGATGCAAAAATCTAAAATATTAGTCAATCGAATTGAGCAATATGTAAAAAGGATACTATGTCATGATCAAATGGAGGTTTCTCCAGGAATACAAGGTTAGTTCAATATCCAAACATCAATGTAACTCACTATATAAACAGGTTTGTAAAAAACCCACCTGATCATCAATGGATGGAGAAATTCAACATCTACTCATGATGAAAAAATTCAGTAAACCAGGAATAATAGGGAACTTCATCAACCTGATAAAGAGTCATGGACATGTTATTATAATAATAGTAGTACCCACTTCACTGGGTTATTGTGAGGATTAAACAAGCTGCACTTGTAAAGGGTTTAGAACAGTGCCTAGCACAGAGTATGTGCTGTAATAAATGTAGCTGTTACTACTATGAAAAATTCTTTGAACAACAAGAAGTAAACAAGAAGAAGTATTAAGTACCCACAGACATGAAAAAGAATGAACTAGTGCACGCAGTAACACAGATGAATCTCACAGACGTAACACTGAACAAGGGAAGCTGAACACAGGAGAGTACCTTATTGTAGGATTCCATTTATAGTTGAACTTCAAGAAAAGGCAAAAAGTCTATGGTGATAGAGGTCAGAACAGTGGTTACCTTTGGGTCAAGGGTCATAAGTGGAGGAAGAGGTACAAGGGAAGGTTCTGGCATGCTGGATTATGCGCAGTATCTTATCTGTGGTGGTAGTTACAGGGGAGTTTATCTACGTAAGAATTCATCATTAAAGATCGTACTGTATATAAGTATATACACTGTATATAAGTCACACTGCAAAATAAGTATCCACAATACAACAGCATAGGTACTATGGCCCAATGATGTAAAAATATTTATGTATGTACATACATAAGATGACATGTGAAAGGATTACCAAAATATTATCTCAGGGGTGAGATTTTAATTTTATCCCCCACTTTATTTTTATTTTATTATTGTTATTTTTAAAATAAATTTATTTATTTATTTTTGGCTGCGTTGGGTCTTCGTTGCTGTGCGCGGGGCTTTCTCTACTTGTGGCGAGCGGGGGCTACTCTTCGTTGCAGTGCGCACGCTTCTCATTGCAGTGGCTTCTCTTGCTGCAGAGCACGGGCTCTAGGCATGTGGGCTTCAGTAGTTGTGGCACGTGGGCTCAGTAGTTGTGGCTCAAAGTCTCTAGAGCGCAGGTTCAGTAGTTGTGGGCACACAGGATTAGTTGCTCTGCGGCATGTGGGATCTTCCCGGACCAAAGCTTGAACCCGTGTCCCCTGCATTGGCAGGTGAATTCTTAGCCACTGCTCCACCAGGGAAGCCCCCCATTTTATTTTTAATGTATTACTTGCTTCTTTTAAAATAATGGCTATTTATCTAATCAGAAAAATATTTTTAAAGCTGTTTTTTATGGGGAAAAAAAAATGCCCAGATCCTTGGGTCTGGTGACTCTCTTCTTGAACTGTGCCACTCACTGAGCCCAGCACTGCTTGTACCAGCCCCAAACTGGATGCTTATGTTTTCCATTCCAAGTAATGGAATGCTATGCAACAGTTAAAAAATAGTTACGTGGAGCTAATGGTACTCTCAGTCTATAAAAAAGACTGACAAAATATATTAAATAAAAAAGCAAGTTATATTTTCATTAGGAAACCGTTAATGAAATAAAAGAAAAATTAGGTATTTCTCCAGAAATATGATCCAGGAAGATATATACAATAATGATTTCCTCTAGGAAACACCTAGAATATGATTGGGGTGTCTAAAGGGACCTTTGCTTTGTCTGTTCTTTATAAGGAGATGGTTGGTATTCACGTGTTACTTCTGAAGTTAAATACATGGGAGCTGGATTTCTTACTGCTGAAGGAGGGAGGTACAAATATGGGAAGAGAGACTGGGGAATGAACGCTGTGGGGCTGGACTGAAACTGCAGATATCAGAATACACAATGGTCTCTTAATATATAAAGATGGACATAGAAATGCATATGTTTTGTGTGTATTTCCTAGTTTTGTCTGCTGAGAGGGCATAGAAGTAATGATACCCTAGGAGCAAGGAGCCATCTAGCACCCAAATCTTGGTTTCTAAACATCATTCTCCATCCAAAGAAACCAGGGCTCTTTGGAGAGATGGCTGACTTGAGAATAAGGGCAGGAAAAGTAGTGGATGAACCTGGATCACCTTGCTGTGTGCCAAAGGGTAAGGAAGGGCTTGAAGAATGACAGGTACATGGCTAAAGAACATAGGAGTCTACATGAGGGGGTTCCCACTGGGAAATCTGGGACAACTTGAGCATTAAAATAAACACCGTCAGCGACAGACTATAACCCAAAGGATAGAAGAATAATGCAAGAGTCAATACTGCTATAAACACATAAATGAATAAATAAACACATCGGTGAGAAAGGAAAGTTCTTCCTTAGAGTAGAATGTGAGCTAACAAATGCAGAAAGAATGAAGGGCTTAGAAAATCACCAGTTGGCAACCACCATAGTAATAACTGTTTCAGACAAGAATCATGAGTGCTAAAACCTGTGGGTAAAAGTCTGACGAGAAGCTATTGATTCCATCCGAAAAAAACCAGAACTTCCTGGTGGAGAGCCTGGCTAACACCACCATAACCAAGGGATCAAAGTCCAATACTGGGACAAGGACAAAATACCATTTCTGTGATATTCCCTAAAAAACATATAATCTGAATCTTATCATGTGGAAACATCAGACAAATCCACACTGAGGGACATTCTATAAAGAGATGGCCTGACTTTTTGAAAAATGTCAAGGTCATGAAAGATAAAAAAAGACTGAGGAACTGCTCCAGATCAAAGGAAACTGAAAAGTGGTTACAGTTCAGTGCAATCTTGGACCAAGGGAAAAAAAAAAGCTTTTTTTTTTTTTGCTATAAAAGACATTAATGGGAAATCTGAATAACTGCTATGATTAGACAACATAGTATATCAATTTCCTGATATTGATTATTATACTGTGGCTATGTAAGAAAGTGCCCTTGAATTTTAGAAAAGAAACACTGAAGTACTTAAGAGTAATTCCTGTGTCCATATGTGCAACTTATTCTCAAAAAGGTCAGGAAAAGACATGATAAAAAGAGAGAGAGACATGCATTGGCGAGGATGTGGAGAAAAGAGAACCCTCGTGCACCGTTGGTGGGAATGTAAACTGGTGCTGCCGCTGTGGAAAACACTATGGAGGTTCCTTAAAAAACTAAAAATGGGACTACCATATGATCCAGCAATCCCACTACTGGGTATTTTCCCAAAGAAAATAAAAACACTAATTTTAAAAAATATATGCATCCTTCTGTTCACTGTAGCATTTTTTACAACAGCCAATATACGGGAGCAACCTAAGTGCCCATCCATAGATGAATGGATAAAGAAGAGACGGTATATGTATAAAATGGACATTACTCAGCCATCAGAAAGAATGAAATCTTGCCATCTGCAACAACATGGATGGACCTAAAGGACACTGTGCCAAGTGAAATAAGTCAGACAGAGAAACAAGTACCATATGGTCTCACTTATATGCGGAATCTAAAAAACAAAACAGAAATTGACTCAGATTCAGAGAACAAACAGGTGGCTGCCAGAGGAGAGGGTGGGTGGAGGGGGGATGAATGAAATAGCTGAGGGAAATTAAGAGGAGCAAACTTCCAGTTACAAAATTAACTAGTCACGGGGATGAAATGCACAGCATGCGGAACAGAGCCAATAATATTGTAATGTCTTTGCATGGTGACAGATGGTAATTAGACTTATCATGATGATCATTTTGTAATGTATAGAAATATTATGTAATGTATAGAATATGTCATGCACCTGGAATTGACATAGAGCTATTGGTCAATTACACTTCAATTTTAAAAGACAGAGAGAGAGAGTATAAGGTAAAATGGTAATATTTGAGGAATCTGTGTAAAGAGTATTCAAAAATTTTTTGCACTATTTTTGTAACTTCTCTGTGAATCTGAGACTATTTCAAAATAAAAAAGTTAAAAATAAATACATGTGGGGCTTCCGTGGTGGCGCAGTGGTTAAGAATCCGCTTGCCAATGCAGGGGACATGGGTTCGAGCCCTGGTCCGGGAAGATCCCACATGCCACAGAGCAACTAAGCCCACGAGCCACAAGTACTGAGCCCGTGAGCCATAAGTACTGAGCCCACGTGCCACAACTACTGAAGCCCACACGCCTAGAGCCTGTGCTCCGCAACAAGAGAAGCCACTGCAATGAGAAGCCGGCACACCAGAACAAAGAGTAGCGCCTGCTCGCTCCAACTAGAAAAAGCCCACGCACAGCAACAAAGACCCAACGCAGACAAAAATAAATAAAATAAATAAATTTAAAAATAAATAAATACATGCTTATTGAAGAAAATATGCTAAATTTAAAACCATAAAGTTAAAGAAAACATAACCCAAACACCTATTTGTTTTTGTCCCACCCATTTTTACGTGTATATTGTAAAATATATTTATTTTTAGCATTATTGGTTTTATACTACATATAATCTTGTCCTGCTTTTTTCATTTATTAAATTGCGAAGCTTAAAAAATCTCAAATGTTCTTCCAGCCTACGAATATAGAGCAGCTTACTGGATATTTTCACTATTGTAAACACCACCACCATAAACAAGATGACTGATATCTTTTCAAGATAAATCTTTGTGCACCTCTGATTATTGAGTTTCTGAATATATCTTAGAAATATTTCCGAATCAAAGGGAATAAATATTTTTAGGATTCTTGACTCACTGTCAAATTATTTTCCAAAAAGCAAGTTATTTTCAACGTTTCTCTGCAGCCTTCCCTCTGCAAGACATATTGCTAACCTGGGGAGGTGAGAGTAACTCCACAAAGCACTGCATCCCCAGAAGCCTGGGACGGAAGCAAGGTAAAAAAACAAAAACATGGGGACTTCCCTGGTGGTGCAGTGGTTAAGAATCCACCTGCCGATGCAGGGGACACGGTTCGAGCCCTGGTCCGGGAAGACCCCACATGCTGCGGAGCAGCTAAGCCCGTGCACCACAACTACTGAGCCTGTGCTCTAGAGCCCATGTGCCACAACTACTGAAGCCCGTGCGCCTAGAGTCTGTGCTCCACAACAAGAGAAGCCACTGCAATGAGAAGCCCGCGCACCGCAATGAAGAGTAGCCCCCACTCAACACAACTAGAGAAAGCCCGCGCGCAGCAACGAAGACCCAACACAACCAAAAATAAATAAAATCGATTCTTTAAAAAACAAAAAAAACCCTACATATAAGAATCAATAAGCACTCCAGGGAGGCCAGAACACCTGTGCCCCAGAAGGACAGGCAAAGAGAAGAAACTGGAGATATGGATGTATAGGCAAGATGGGCCCTCTCGGGCTTCCCTGGTGGCGCAGTGGTTGACAGTCTGCCTGCCAATGCAGGGGACACGGGTTCGAGCCCTGGTCTGGGAGGATCCCACATGCCACGGAGCGACTGGGTCCGTGAGCCACAACTACTGAGCCTGCGCGTCTGGAGCCTGTGCCCTGCGATGGGAGGGGCCGCAGTGGTGAGGGGCCCGCGCACCGCAATGAAGAGTAGCTCCCACTTGCCCCTACTGGAGAGAGCCCTTGCGCAGAAACGAAGACCCAACACAGCCAAAAGTAAATTAATTAATTAATTTTAAAAAAAGGAAACTGCCTACGGGTTCCTGTTCTTAAAAAAAAAAAAAAAAAAAAAAAAGATGGGCCCTCTCCACCACGGAAACCATACCCAGTAAACGAGACCCTTTGTGGTACTAAGTGGGAAAGGTGTGCAGCGGGAGGTGCTGGCCCAGGGTCACAACCATACACCAACCTGGGGACCACAGCCTGGAGACACACTAGTTCCACCTCTCAGCTCTCCTCCTGCTGTGAGTTACTCATCACCTGTTCCTTAGTCCCCTGAGCCCGCCTCGATGTGATGGCTGGAGGGGAGACCGTCAAGGCAGAGCAGTGGGTGACTCGGAAAGAAAGAACCAGAGTCCTGGGAAAGCACAGTCTGGGTGACTCCCAGAAACTCCTGGATTTCCTTAAAAGTTTAGTGAAATATGGTCTGGAGACACCCAAAGGCTCTGGAGAAACCCGAACTTTACTGAGAGGAAAGTAAGCATCTGGGTTCTGACATCTAGAGCTCCCAGAGTCTGTCCCATCCCGCCTTTCGGGGAACCTGAGCCATCAGAGGACTCGTCCAGAGACCTGCCTCAGGCTGAGCTGCAGTGGAAGGACCACCACCCCTCCCTCCCCCACTGCTCTGCCCCCAGCCCCTGCCAACAGGAGCACATTGAGTTTCAATTCATCATCTTTCAACCATTCTTGATGGGCTCACCTTGACTTACATCTGGGTCCTTATACCTGATGCAATACAAGTCCTCTAACTAAAGGGATGGAAGGTCGGGGGGTGGACACAGACCCCAGAAACTACTGAGAGGAGACAGGAGACGGTGCCTGGCAGAGAGCAGGCCAGAAGAGAGCTCGGAAGGTCTGAAATGACTCAAAAAGGCACAGCAACAGATCTTCTGGGCTTTAAGAACACACAGGTTAGGACTTGGAACCCCTGCCAAACCCCAGTGCTCCTCTGTCCGCATTTTTCTACCATCAGCAGACAAGGTCAGCTCAGTCTTTGTCAACTTCCACCGGCCAGAATGGAAAGGTGATGGCACCTCTATCCAAACTCACCTGTCTGCTCTGGCGTGAAGAGTAGCCTGTCCTTGTTCCAAACCATCTTAACAGGAAAATAAAACAAAACAAAATAAATAAAAACCTACCTACCTTTATTTATTTATTCCTTCACAATGATAGTATTACATCAAATTTCACATTTCCAAATGCCTTCATTTAGTATCCCCTAGAGAAAGGGAGTGACTACTTTTTTTTTTTTATCATCTGTTGACTCTGGAAATACGACTCTACTTTTCAGTCATATCATAGGAAACCAAGACCACTTTCCGAAAGTAATATTCGAATTTCAACTAAAAATCATGAGTTTTCTAACTAGAAGTGGTTTCACAGAGAAGGGACCATAACATTGAGGGGAACCAAATAGCCCCATCTTTTCTTTGATTTCTCTCCAGTCCACTGGATTATAAAACAGAAAACCTGGAGCAGGGGGACATAGTGAAAAGGGTGTGGGACTTGGCAGCAGTTCAGAGAACCGAATTTGGGGACTGGCTTGACCACTACCTTAGCAAATTACTTCTCACTGAGCCTCAGCCAACAAGGTGGGCTTTTAATCCCTGTTTGGCTTTTGCACAAATGATGCTTGTGGAAGCATTCCGCAAAGTATCCTAGAAATATTGATGGTGATGCTGATTTGAAGACAACTGTCCAAAGTGAAATTGCCTTGAGGAGAAACACTCCACTCATATCAAGAGTGGCTCTTCCACGTTCATCAGGTAGGTCACGTGCCCAGCACCCTGCCACCTAAACGGGCGAAGACAAACTAGGTCAGGGGATGTCCCCTGCCCTTCTATGGAAAGAGATGAGACACACAGTTACTTCCTTGCCAAGATGAACAGTACAGATTCTGGCCAGCGCAGCTCACGGTTGGGCAGAGGCTGGCTTAGGATGGCTTCTTGATGGGAGAGGGTGCAAAATGGCAGAGATGGGGGCGGGCGGGGGGAAAAGAGGATCCAGAAGGGCCTAAAGGGAAAATGGGGGCATAGGTCTAAAGAAAAATAAAAACGAGTTCAAAATTGCTCTGCCACTTACAGTTCTATGACTTTGGGCAAAACTCAACTTCCCTCAGCTGCCTTCCTATCTAAAATGGAGAATCATCATCACTGATGACTCTGGAAGGGCTGCTGGGAGGATAATACAGGTAAAACTACACAGAATGCATGGCAGGCACTCAAAGAACCTTGGTGGATTACTTCTCTCTCCCATTCGGATTCTTCAGGGCAGAAGCAGGTTAGAATAAGCCATGTCAGGACTTCCCTGGCGGTCCAGTGGTTAGGACTCCGTGCTCTCACTGCCGAGGGCCTGGGTTCAATCCCTGGTTGGGGAATTAAGATCTCACAAGCTGTGTGGTGTGGCCAAAAAAAAAGCTGTGTCCTCTCTGCTGCATCTACTGCAGGGATGAAGCCCAGTTTTAGCAGACTATTAACACTCCAGAAAACGTGGACATCACTCTGAAGGGACACACGGTTATGGTGAAGGGCCCCAGGGCACCCTGTGGAGGGTCTTCAATCACATTAATGTAGAACTCGGCCTCCTTGGAAAGAGAAAGAGGCTCCGGGGTGACGAATGGTGGGGAAACAGAAAGGACCTGGCTATTGTTGGCACTATCCGTAGTCACATACAGAACACGATCACGGGTGTCACACGGGGCTCCCGTTACAAGGTGCGGCCTCTGAACTCTCACTTCCCCGTCCACACTATCATTCAAAAGAATAGTCTTCTCGTTGAAATCCAAATTTTCTTGGACAAAAAATATATCCGCAGGGTTCGGATGAGGCCAGGCGTTGCTTGTTCACCACCTCAAGCCCAGGAAGATGAGCTAGTTCTTGAAGGAAGTGGCAGTGAACGTGTATCAAACTCAGCTGCTTGGATTCACGAGCCACAACAGTTAAAAACAAGGATATCATGGGCTTCCCTGGTGGCGCAGTGGGTTGAGAGTCCGCCTGCCGATACAGGGGCCACGGGTTCGTGCCCTGGTCCGGGAAGATCCCACATGCCGCGGAGCAGCTGGGCCCGTGAGCCATGGCCGCTGAGCCTGCGCGTCCAGAGCCTGTGCTCCGCAACGGGAGAGGCCACAGCAGTGAGAGGCCCGCGTACCGCAAAAAAACACCAAAAGCCAAAACCCAAAGAAAACAAGGATATCAGAAAAGTTTTTGGATGGTATCTGTGTTTCTGAAAAAGGAACAGTTCAGCAGACTGATGAATAGGATCTAACTAATTATCCAGCCACAGGAACAACAAGTCTGTCTAAGCTCAGGCTGCCATAACAAATACCACAGACTATGTAGCTTATACAACAAACACTTAGATAGCTCTGCAGGCTGGCAAGTCCAGTAGATCTACTGATCAGCCTGTTTAGATAAACAGTTCACCCATTTTTACAGACACGGACTTGAAGACCTAAGGAACCAGAAAATCACTGAAAGTCCCACAGCCAGCAACTCAAAGAGGGAGATTTAAGGGCCATACGAGACCCTCTCTGTCACTTCCTGTCACAGCTCTAGTCATCGTCTACCTGCAGACGAACAAGGGGGTGGCCCAACTCCTGGCTCATCATCGTCCCGGTTGGTTCCCAGGCTGGCCTGTCACCCCAGGTTTGGCCAGCAGGAGTCGGTGCCCTTCAGCGAAGACGGAGTCTCTGCCGGGGGTGGGGGGATGGGATGGCGGGGGGCGGGGGGTGGTGAGGACAGGAGCCGCACAAGGCTGCTGCAGCCAGCAGCTACACACAGTGATGGAGGCGCTGACGGAGGACGGCAGAGACACGTGGCCACGCACTTCCCAGGGGCCAGCTTTTATCATGCGGTCAGGCCAGATGGCCGTCAGGCTTGGGCCTTGGATGGCACTGTTTTGATCCCCAGCTCTGCCTACATTTCGCCTTGACATTAGGCCACTGCCATGCGTTAAAGGCTGGTGTCAGTCAAGTGTGTCTGAGCACCAACTGAAGGTCATCTCCGCGATCTCTGCCTGCCGAGCCACACCACGCTTTTAAACGGTAGGATGTGGGCGGTGGGGTTATCGAAGTTCACAGCAGAACAGCATGAGCGAGTCGGTAAGAACCAGACCCCACGGGGGTAGAGGACTGTCTCATGGCGTCTGTAAACGTGTCCACGATTATTACGCCACCCACACTAAACCAGGAGCTGCTGAGAGCTTTTGATTGCCTGACCATGTTCTCTTAGGGGGGGAGGAAGACAAAATGCTGGCCTGACATTACACCACGCTGTCACTTGAGGCAGGTACACTCAATCACTCGACATGCTCCCAGAGGCTGAGTTTAATGCTCTCGCTGACAGACAGGGCTGTGAACTCAGCTGCAGCCAGCAGTGGGGACACACTCGGGTCCCAGTGCATCGGCTGTGGCTTCGGTTAGAAAAGACCCACGTCACACAGCACGCATGAGGAAGGGGCTATGAGGACATAGGCCACAGCACCGGGGAAAGGTGTCTTCCTCCCAGCCCTGCCTTATGCCCCAAGTGATGTAATGCATAAGTTTACACGATGTCCAGTGGAGGCCAGGTGTCTCTGCCAGGCTCTTGGCCTCCTTAAGGGGACTTGGTGCTTCAAGCAGCTTTTTCCTTGTGATGCCACCAACTCAACATGTAACTTGCAGGGCTTCTGTGATGAGGAGAAGACTGGGAGGGATTGGTCCCAGACCTTAAACGCTTCAGGGCAGAGGGGACACACCGTGCTCCCACTCACAGGGCGTTAGCTGAGGTTAACTTCCAGAGGGCTAAGGGATGGGAGGGTGGGGACAGAAATACGCCGTGAGCAGTGAATGTGTCTGCCGCAGGTGTGCACAACTTGCTCGAGGTGATGGGGACTCAGTAGCAGAACTAGTGAGAGTCTAGCTGCCCAAGGACTTGAGACCGATAAACCTGATTTTAAGAAATCGAGATATATTGGGACTTCCCTGGGGGCGCAGTGGTTAAGAATCCGCCTGCCAAGGCAGGGGACACAGGTTCGAGCCCCGGTCCGGGAAGATCCCACGTGCCACAGAGCAACAGAGCCCGTGTGCCACAACTACTGAGCCTGCGCTCTAGAGCCCACGAGCCACAACTACTGAGCCAGCGTGCCACAACTACTGAAGCCTGCGCGTCTAGAGCCCATGCTCTGCAACAAGAGAAGCCACCCAAATGAGAAGCCCGTGCACTGCAACGAAGAGTAGCCCCTGCTCGCCGCAACTAGAGAAAGCCCGTGCGCAGCAATGAAGACCCAACGCAGCCAAAAAAAATAAATATTAAAAAAAAAATCGAGATATAATTCATGCCCCCCCACCCCAAATTCACCACTTTAAAGTGCACGATTCAGTGGTCTTCAGTATGTTCACCCATTGCACAAGCAGCACCACTAGCTAACCCCAGGACATTTCCATCACCCCCGCCCCCCAAAGGAAGTCTCTGTACCCATCAGCAGCCCCTCCCACCCCTGATGTGCCCCACCCCCTCTTTGCTCTGGACATCAGGAAACAGCCTTGAGCAGCCATATGCTATCTTATCCCTAGGTCCCCACCTGCCATCGTATCTATTTTTTTCTAAATAAATACTAATTGTAACAGCCGTTAGCAGGTATGAAGCATTCACACTACGACTTTCTACTACTTAATGTTCTCCTTACAGCAGCGCCCTGAGGTACAGGAGCTGTAATTAGCACAGAGATTAGAGCGCCTCGTCCAAAGTCGGGGAGCTGCCAGGCGTTAGAAGCAGGAGTCAAACCCAGACCCACTGGCGTCAGAGCCACTCAATCATCCATTTGCATGCCCTTCGCCACCTTCTTAGAACAAGGCCAAGCTGTAGACAGAAGCCGCCTCACTGCCTGGCCTAGGATTCATCTGGCAGTTTAAGATCCTGACTATACCATCAGGTGACAGCATTGTTGGGCTGGTGTCTGGCTGGGGCTGCCCTGCATTTCAGTAGCCCTCGTGCTCAGGAGGCCTGGCATGACACAGTGCTCACCACGTACCTGCTGCATGACTGAATCCACAAAAGCTCCAGGATCTCTCTCGCTCCCCACTCGCTGGTACAGAATGCTGGCCGGGAGCACTGAACCATAACCAGTGCTGCCTTCTGAGAACTCCCGGCTCTGTCTACAGTCACCCGATAAGGGGCAAGAAGCCAAGCCAGGCTTTCCAACTTTCACGGCAAAATAGCCGGACACAGCGTGGAGGACACGCTGAGAGCCTCGGGGCCTCCACTGTGGACTGCCTGCCTTCCACCTCTGGCAAAGGGTCTCTCCGCGCTCGCTCTCCCAGATTCCCCTGCTCTACCCCTGCCTGATAAAATAGACCACTCTGGGTCTATTCTCTGGCTCCCATCCCCCAAAGAGCTGCCCTGACACTATTATAAGGGAGTCTGAAGTTCGCTGCCTTTACCCCAGTGGGCTCCAGAAAGGGTGGCCTGTGTCACAGTCCTCTGTTCTTTAGAACATTCCCTCCACCCTGGCCTAAGCCACCTAGCTAATCCTGTCGATCCTGTCCACACACAGTGCAGTCCCAGCACCTCACAGGGGACCTGGTACACACGAGGGGCTCTTCAAATGCCTGCTGAGTATGGAGGCTGCTGCCCCCTGCCTTACTCAGTGACCGTTATACGAAGCCCCAAGGAAAAGTGCTTCCTTTTTTCCATCACGTTTGCTGTGAATCCTGTCCTTCTTTCCTTGCCTTCCACGAGGCTCTGAGATGAATTCTGTGCTCCATCACAGTGACTTCCCTTGACTGTCTTTTGGTACAATTACCTGCCTCCTGGGGCCTTCTCTCAATTACTAGGTTCTTGGTTTTACTGAGGAGGGTGTGGGCCTTGAAATTCAACCAACCTAAAATAAAACCCAGTTGAGCCATGAAAAGAACATGGGCCTTGTAGGTAGACAGACCTTGGTTCAAACCCCAGATGTGCCACCTCCACACCACGGGACCCTGGGTACGTCGCTTACTCAGCCTCGGTCTCCTTGCTGACCATCCTCTCACAGTGTTATATGATCACCACGTGAGATATGAAATACCTGACATACAACAGACACTCAAAGGTCAGATTAGATCCCTTTTATTCATTTCATTAAAATTTTTTAAATAAACAAATTTATTCATGCTTTTGGCATCCAGGTAACTGATCTAGAACTATCCAGAAAGACACAGTATACTATGATGGAGGGGCAGTACACAAGTTCTTTCTCTCCTTCAATTAAAAAATAATTATTGAATAAACTATCAGTGGCAGGAGGAACTTGAAACATTTAAAATTTCACACCTAGATGGAAACTAAAATCCTACAAAAAGTTCATATTGTATCTTAGAATAATCTTAAAAAACATAGATCAGACCCGATATTGGCACCTCAGTCAATATGCAGGAGAAAGCTCGCCAGTACACCTGGGAGAAGAAACCATAAGCACCCACGCGCCACTCATCCAGCTAGTGTTTCTGAGGGCCTGCTTCCTGCCCGGCACTATTCTATGTGCTGGCCTACACTCGCGGAAATGAAGGGACTTCTCTGTTCTCAACGAATCCACATTCCTCTCCAACCCCCATATTGCCATTAGAGATGGGGAGAATAAGACTCCTTTTATTATAAGCCACTTCCATATTCTTGGTGGAAGCAGATGGAGAAGAAGGAAAAATAAACAGAAAACAGTAAGAGTGACTGTAAATTCTTTTTTTTTTTGTGCGGTATGCGGGCCTCTCACTGTTGTGGCCTCTCCCGCTGCGGACGCGCAGGCTCAGTGGCCATGGCTCACGGGCCCAGACGCTCCGCAGCATGTGGGACCTTCCCAGACCGGGGCACGAACCTACATCCCCTGCATCGGCAGGCGGACTCTCAACCACTGCGCCACCAGGGAAGCCTGATTGTAAATTCTTGAGCAAAGGAGGGTTGATAAGAGTTGGGCTTCATGAGCAATGGTACCATGGACAGATCACGAGAAGTGATGGGGTGGGGCGGGGAGGGAGAAATTTGGACTCAGGGAGGCCAATTCGAGAGCTGGCACAGCAGAAAATGACAGGGGCCACAATAAGACCACAGCAGTGGAAGGAGATTCAAAGACTAAACACTGTTGGGACTGTGTGGTGGAGGCACCCCAGCGTGAAGACAAGGGGAAAGTGGAAAATGTCTTCTGTCCTTAGAGCTTCGGGGACCAGGGGACGGCGAGGTCACTAGCAGGGGCAGAGACCTTGCTGGTGGGGGTTTCAGATAGGCGGGACGGTCTTGCTCAATGACCTTTTAGAGTTTGCAAATCCGTTACATAAGGGACGGTGTCCAACATGTCCAGGTAATGCCATGTGGTTTCTTAACCGCAAAGGTTCTGAAACCAACAAACGCCCTTCTTCAAAAGACCACAGTCCCACCCGAAACCCCACTTCTGAAAGAAGCCGGGCACAGCTGGCTGATCCATTCTCCTGTGTTTTCAAGAACTGCCAGCCCTGTTTTCAGTGTTGAAAACTGACCCCAAGTGACCTATAGATACAGAGTCAGCACATCGGGTTCAGGGAAGGTGAGCATGAGTTCGTGTGTTCCTACCCAGTCCTCCAACCTTTGTACAGACCCAGCCTACCTGGCGCAGTGATGGTGTGTGCCGTGAGGATCAAAGTTATCTCGGTCACAGTGCTCTTACCTAAGTGTCAAAGGAAGAAGTGATATGAAAGGCTGCTCTGGCAAAAGGAATGGGGTGCACAGGGCCACAGGAAAAGGCACTGAAGACAAAACTAGGGGAGATTTTTTAAAAAAATGACTAAACATCATTCTTGATTTTCACCTAGAAGCAGATTACACAACCCCACATCAGAGTATCCTCACAGAGTCCATCTTCTCCGTGATTACAACCAGGGGACAAAACTCAGCTTTTTCCATCCTGTTTTCCTACTACAGGTCATCTCCCAAAGAATCCAGTTCTCTGAGAAACAGTCTACGGCTGATGGCACCACAGTCTGGCTCATCATTTTATTCTAGTTTAGCCTTGAAACATTAATTTCAGGGAAGCACGTGTACAATTCTCTCAGCTGCGTACAGACCAGAATGCCTCACCCTCCAGCACTCCAATTAAAGGATAATTCTTAGATGTTCCCCCACCACATCACCTCTTTATAAGTAAAACAAGTAAGCCCCTATGTCAGCAGCTTTCTCCTCAAGCCACCCAGAAGAAGGACCAGGTCCCCCAGCTGCTTTGTTCACAACATCCCCGAGCGTGTTGCCATGCCAAAGAGCAACAGGCATAACACAGGCTGATGAATTTGGCTCCAGTGGACCCAACCAACAGGAGCCACCAGTCCGCAAAGAGCCATGGTTTGCGCCACGGGACTCCTCCGCCACCTTCACACACACACATCCCAGCAGGCACACAACTAATGTAAACACCTCACTTGGGGAGGGGGTTGGGGAAGGAAAAACACTTTCAGGATGTAGAGCTCTAAAATGGTATGACACAGACTTAGGCAGAGTAAGGTTCCTAAATGATGAATTCATCCAGAAAGAAGTAAGCAAGTCCGAAAACCTAAGAAAAGAATACACTGTTCTGTACCATATATATATATACCTAATACAAACTTAGCTCAGAGTCTCACATAAATTTTCCTGAAATAAAAACATCTCTGGGCTTCCCTTGCAGTCCAGTGGTTAAGACTCTGTGCTTCCACTGCAGGGGGTGAGGGTTCAATTCCCTGGTCCAGGAACTAAGGTCACATGGCACTCATGGTGCGGCCAAAAAAAAAAAGCATCTCTGCCCTTAGCAGTTAGCAACGGGCCCTAGAATTATGAATTAAAAAATGATGAGTCTTGGGCTTCCCTGGTGGTGCAGTGGTTAAGAACCCACCTGTCGATGCAAGGGACACGGGTTCAAGGCCTGGTCCAGGAAGATCCCACATGCTGCGGAGCAACTAAGCCCGCGAGCCACAACTACTGAAGCCCGCGCACCTAGAGCTAGTGCTCTGCAACAAGAGAAGCCACCGCAACGAGAAGCCCATGCACCGCAACAAAGAGTAGCCCCCGCTCGCCGCAACTAGAGAAAGCCTGCGTGCAGCAACGAAGACCCAACGCAGCCAAAAATAAAATAAAATTAATTAATTAAAAAAAAAATGATGAGTCTCTGCTGGTGGGAACATAACAATATTATCATTTCTGGAGGGAAGTTTGGCAATATCTATTGACATTTAAAGTCACCCCCAGTTTTACAAACACACATACTCCTCTGTACTATTTTTCTCCATCTGGAAACTGTCTCAGTGCAAGGCTGTGAAGGACATTCGCTGTCTATATTGCACATTTCTGTAAGAGACTTTTTATAATGAGCATTTAATAATTTTGTAAACAGAAGAAATACATTTTTATAAAAAACAGTCATTTCTCCATTTTCAGATGAATCTGACATATAGTAAAAAGTTAAATCTGAAATTATATCATCATTTGACAGGCCATGTGTCAGAGCCATGGAGGACTTGTGTGTTATGTTCATTGCTATAGGCATTCATTATGCAAAAATATTTGTCTAATCGCTGAAAGATAAAGAACAAGGCTAATCATTGCAGCAGAACTCAAAACAGTAAAAGGCTGCAAACAACATAATTTCTTTTTCAATAATATTGGATACTGGGGCATTGTCATTTTTAAAAAGAATAAGGTTTTAAAAAAGGAATGAGGTAGATCTTTACATAGTGCTATAGAAAGACATAATGTTAAGTAATAAAAAGCAAGACTCAGAACAGCATGACTAGTTTCATCTTAATTCTGTGTTTTAAATTTAAGTAGTAAAAAATTCCTGCTGTTTTAAGTAAAAAAAAAAAAAAAAATCTAGGTAATAAATGTTTTTATATGTGAAGAAAAATATCTGGAGAATATATACTACACCACTAGCAGTAATTTTTTTGTCTCAGTGTAAGGCTATGAGGAATGTTCACTATTATATTGACTATTTCTATAAGAGTTTTTTTTTTAACATCTCTATTGAAGTATAATTGCTTTACAATGGTGTGTTAGTTTCTGCAGTATAACAAAGTGAATCAGCTGTACGTATAATGTATCCCCATATCCCCTCCCTCTTGTGTCTCCCTCCCACCCTCCTTATCCCAGCTCTCTAGGTGGTCACAAAGCACCAAGCTGATCTCCCTGTGCCATGCAGCTGCTTCCCACTAGCTATCTATTTTACATTTGGTAGCGTATATAAGTCCATGCCACTCTCTCACTTCATCCCAGCTTACCCTTCCCCCTCCCCGTGTCCTCAAGTCCATTCTCTACGTCTGTGTCTTTATTCCTGTCCTGCCCCTAGGTTCTTCAGAACCATTTTTTTTTTTTTTTTAGATTCCATATATATGTGTTAGCATACGGTATCTGTTTTTCTCCTTCTGATATAAGAGTATTTTTAAAAATAATGAGCACTTAGTAATTTTGTAAACAGAATAAAATCTATTTTTATAAAAAGTCATTTCTCCATTTCACTTTTTTCTCATTTTAATTTTTAAATGAATCTGACATGTAAGTTAAATCCCACAGCACTAACCTGAGGTCCCCGGGCCTGGGGTGCTTTGGTGAAAGGCACACAGTGCTAGTGCCTGAGCCGGGACTCAGGTCCCCTGACACCACACCCTCCACCCCATCCAGGGCTCTCCTCCTTCCTAAAGCATCAGGAAGCAGATGTTGCCAGGGCAGCTGGGCCCTCTGGAACCATGAAAAGTCCCACAATTACAGAAGCCTCTATTAGGGGGGGAAAAAAAAGTTGCTTAAGAGCTACATTTTTATGAACTTGAAATGTTCCATGAGTTTAACAAGTAAATGTTCTGGATTTGCCAAGCAGTTCTGATTTCAAATAGTCTATCTCCTAAGTACGGGTGAACTTTATTGAACTGTGATCCTAATGTTCAAAGGGTTAAGGAAGGATCAATTCAGAGTCACCGGCATGTCCTAAAATGTGAGGCTTGTCTGGCAACAAGCACCTCATACATCTCATGAGTTGTTTACAAACTCATACCACTCAGGAGTTTCACCTGCCTTACTCATGCTGACTGCAGTCAAGGTTGCTACTTCCAGGTGCTGAAGTACATTCCTTTCACCTCAAACCTACCTGTAACGTTTTCAAGTGCTAGACACGAAGGATTTGGGAGAGTTACGATCACTCTGAAGTTTTCAACACTACAACCCAACTGGAAGCCAATATTCTGTTCTCTGAAATGCAGACCACGTTTTTAGACTTGATTAAACTAGGTGGTATGAAAATCATGAGAAGCTCCAGAACTGACCATTCTCTCGAAAGGAAAATGAGAACTCCGTAGAGGGACACAAAGAAAAGAAAGTGGTTTCTTCTGGATGCACTGCTTTACTAACCGGGACGTTTGGACTTTTTTCCTGATCAAGCCAAGCCCACAACCACTCAACGGGGACTTGTGTAGACAGAACTTGTCAGTGGTTGATGAATCAATGCTTTCTCCCCAAACAGGTAGGCCTGTGAATTACAGCATTGCACAGTGAGGACACTGGATCCCAGAGGGTTAGTTAACTGCTCAGCTTACGTGGAATGTCACAGTTCTCAATGTCACCCTCCGAGACCCTCTCTTCGGAACCTCTGAACCTCAACCCTGTGGGGGCCTACAGGGTGGGCTGTATCACTATCTGGGCTACTGAGTAGGAAACAGAGGCTCCAAGAAGTTGTGTCCTGCCAAGATGCCAAGGTTCCAACCAAGGACTACCCATTCCAGACCTGTCTCCCTTGGTCTTAGCACTATTCCCTACTTCGGCCAAACTCAGAAGGAAGGCTGTATTTTGTCGGTCTAAGAGAGGAGGCAGCCACGTTCTTTGAAATGGCCCCAAACTTCTCAGTACTGGTCACCGGCTCACGCAATGGTGACTCTCATCGAGAAATGAAAAGCAAAAAGTCGAGGTCAAGTGCCCCCGCCGCCCAGAAGACCTCCACCTCTTTCCCAATTGCTCCCACGAGCTAAGGGTGTCACGGTTGCCCAGCAGAGCCCGGCAAAGCACCTGCCAAGGCACCTGCCCGCGAGGAGCACTATCCCCCAGGGATGCCGCCGGCACGCAGAACGTTTCCTAGGAGAGGCCGGGCTGGCGGGCTCCACTGAGCCCACCTGATGCTGCGAGATCAGATTCGGGTCCCACCCACACTCATCGAGCGCGTCCTACGTGAGTGAACCCAATAAGTGGCCGCCTCCTGAGGCCCACTGTACAGACGGGGAACCTGAGGCTCGGAGAGGAAAAGTGGCTTAGCCCAAGGGTGGCGGCGTGGGGTCTGGAGCCCTCTCACGCCGAGACCCGATCCTCCGCCGAAGGGCCGGTAGGGCGCCTTCGGCCGTGGAAACGACGACCCTCAAGCCTCCGCGAGAGGTCAGCTCGAGGGGAAGGGCCACCCTAAGAAGGGCCGAAATGGGAGCCGCGCTTTCCGCGTCTGGCGAATTGGGCAGTGACCCGGCCCAAGAGCCCGCCCCCATGCCGAGGGCCCGGGCGGCCGAGGCGGCCAGAAGGCGTCGGGGCCCGGAGCCCGGGAACCCAGAGTCCTGGCGACCGGACCCCGCCAACCCAGCACCAGCGAACGCACGTACTCACCACGGTCGGCCGGCTGCAGTACGAACACCTGAGCAGGACGCAGGCCCACACCACTGAGGCGCTACCACCGCCCGCGCCGGCTGCGGGGGTGGGAGCGTGGCCGACGGCGGCGCCGCTCCGCCTAACCCGGCCGTGCGCTTGTTTCTGGGGCCAGGCTTCCCCCCTGCAAATCCGCGCTCTTGGTACGGCCCTGAAGGCCACGCCCCCTTAGCGTCCCAGCTCAGCAGTGGGACCCCGGAGCTCCGCGCTTAGTCCCGGAGGGGGCGGGAGTCCCTTCACGCCTTTGACAGTTCCGTGGGGGCAGTAACCGTGAGCCGCGCCTTCTGGCCTCCTGCTGCCGGCCGCCGCTCGCGTGTGTTCGCGACTCTTTCTCCTCCACGATCCTCAGTGCCCTCGCCTGAAAATGGCGAACCTGCATGAACAGAGTGTCGGGGTCCCTCCAGCCTGGGACTGGAATGCTGGCCTGCTTGGGTCGGGGGGCAGGAAGTGAGCAGGCAGGGGACAAGGACTGGACCGAAGAGGCAGGAGGGGGCAGAAGGCACTTCGGGTTTGGAAAGATAGGCTGTCTTGGTCGGGGGTAAGAAGCCCACCTTTTCCTCCTGCCGTGGTTCCTATATTACAGGATTATGAGGATTAGATGATATAACTCATGTTCATAAATAATTTAGCTCAGTGCGATAGTAAGTGCTCTAGAAACGTAAGTTGTTGTTGTTATTATTATTATTACAGGCTCTGCTGCGAATTCCTTTTGGAACAGTGGGCAACTCACTTCGTTCAGAACCCGTTCTCCATCTTTAAAAATGGGACCCACCAACGACAACCAATTACTTTGAAAATACTAAAGGCCTATATAAGGAGAGGATTATTCCCGTGGCCCCAGTTTTAGGGTTCCATCGTTCCAGTCTGTCAGGAACATGTCTGATTCACCCCATTGAATCAGTCCCTCCGACAGGTTGGATGAATGCAGTAGCCCTCAGGGTGGGGCATACCCCTGTCTAACTAAGGGACTGAATGTGTAACTCCTATGCTAGTCCCTCAAGAGAGCAGTAGGGAAATTCATCCCCCAGATCTCTGATACTCCCTGTCACCTTTTCACCACCTTGCTGAACAATCTTCCCTGCGTGTCCCAGAGAGGCTTCAAACGTTGCCTCTGAATCCTTGCACCCTGCTTCTGTGAAGCCAGAACACATACCACTGAATTCTCTCTCTCTGCTAATAGCATCTCTGAGGCAGGAGACAGGCATCTTCTTTTACTTTTTACCATTAAACCAGTAGCTGAGTCCTAGGGATTCTATCTCCAGGACCACCCTCCCCCTTTCTCATCTTTCTTGCTCTCCCTACCCTAGTTTAGGCCTACCTGGGTTCACCTTTCACCTGGATGATTTCAGCAGTTCCTGACTCGAATGCCACCTCCAGTTTCTTCTATACCTATACCAGGGAAACTTCCTCTTATACTGCTCTGCTCAGTGCCCTACCTTCCTGTCCCTTAAGCTTTCCTCCTCAAAACATACTCTCACTAGCCAGCTGGGGAAAAAAATGTAAGTTGGAGACACATCTCACACCTTACATTAATATAAACTCCTGATAGATAAAAGATGTAAACAATTTTTAAAAAGAGAAGAAAAAGGAAAAGTCCTACAAGAAACCATGGGAGAATTGTGTTAATCTCCAAGAGGACTTTCTGAGTTAGAAGCCATAAATGACTGAGAAAACCACTACATAAAAATCAAAACTTGGGCCTTCCCTGGTGGCACAGTGGTTAAGAATCCACCTGCCAATGCAGGGGACAAGGGTTCGATCCCTGGTCCGGGAAGATCCCACATGCCGCAGAGCAACTAAGCCCGTGTGCCACAACTACTGAGCCTGAGCTCTAGAGCCCACATGCCACAACTACTGAGCCTGCGTGCCACAACTACTGAAGCCCACGTGCCTAGAAGCCTGTGCACCACAACAAGAGAAGCCACCGCGATGAGAAGCCTGCACACTGCAACAGAGGATAGCCCCCGCTCGCCACAACTAGAGAAAGCTCGCGCACAGCAACAAAGACCCAAAGCGGCCAAAATTTTTTAAAAAAGGTAAACTGATTAAAAATCAAAACTTGATGTGTTAAAAAAAAAAAAAAACTTGATGTGTGACGAAGATCTACAGGCAAAGTCCAAAGGCAAAGGACAAACCCAGGAGGAAATATTTGCCTAATAAACAGCCTCTACTAATTAATAAGAAAAAGACATTAATATAAAGGGGCAAAAGATAGGAATCATCAGTTCACAGAAGAAAACATACAAATGGCTCTTAACCATATGAAAAGTTATTCAACCCCACACGTAGAAAAAATGCAAATTAAAAGTTGACCAAGGGCTTCCCTGGTGGCGCAGTGGTTGAGAGTCCGCCTGCCGATGCAGGGGACACGGGTTCGTGCCCCGGTCCGGGAAGATCCCACATGCCGCGGAGCGGCTGGGCCCGTGAGCCATGGCCGCTGAGCCTGCGAGTCTGGAGCCTGTGCTCCGCAACGGGAGAGGCCACAACAGTGAGAGGCCCGCGTACCGCAAAAAAAAAAAAAAAAAAAGTTGACCAAGATACTGGTCTTCACCTACAATGATGACAAAATCTGAAAGTTTAATGACACAGGGTTGGTGGAGCTGTGTGGAAAAAGACACTGTCATTCATTGTTTCCCCATCCAAACATGAATATCATCCAGCTATAAAGAAGACAAATAAGGAAGCTCATTGCTGATACAGAACAATCTCTCAGATAAATTGGTGAACGAAAAATACAAGGTGATGGCCAATACAAGGCAGAGAATGCTACTGTTGGTGTTTTTAAAAGCATTGCAGTGGGGGAAAGTGGAGGAAAAAATGTACATACTGTGTATATATATTTGGTTGTATGTGTATGACCTCTGTGGAAAGAAAAAAAGAGATAGCATTGGTTGTCTCTAGAGGACTGGGAGAACTGGGACCAAGGGCAAAGGAAGCGTCACTGTACACCCTTTGTATCTTTCACATTTTGTGCCTTATGAATGTTTTATTCATTCTAAGTCAAATACATAAATACTTTAAAAAATACTCAAACAACCTTGTCACTGGCCAAAGAACCAACTCTTTTACTGGCTCCCAATAGGTAAAGAACAGTGACTATCCACTTCATTTTTCTTAAATCAAAATTCAGCACGTGTGGGGTTACAGACAACAGTTTCCTGCCAGCTCCCCTCTGTTACGCCTCGTCTTCACTGCCCGGAAAGAATCACTTCTTACCTCGTTTCGCACTTGCTTCTGGTCCTTATTTCCATGCTGGTAAAGAAATGTTTGTGTGGCTGCCTGTTGTCCGAAATTTTAGGTGTTACCTCTAGAGTCCTGCTAATGATGAGGTAGGTTATTAAAACAACAGCCCGCCTCCCCTGCCCACATGTCAACATAATTATTTATATACCTATTTTACTTCCTCTGTTAATCATTTTTATAATTGAAATAATAGCCTTGGACCTTTATTTCTTGAGCCATCCACTGCAAGCAGTATCTTTTCACGCCATACCATGAAGCTCTCAGCATCCTTGCCCTTCCCTTTGCTCTGTACCTCCGCCTCTGTCTCCCCATTTAGCTGTCTGAACTTCCATATTTTCATTATTGAGCTTGACAGCATTTGCATTGTACATATGTTCTTTGCTTTGTCCCTTGAGCCTAAAAGTCCAGCCATCAAGCAGCACCGACTGTTGTCACATTGTACAGGGGATGCACAGCCAAACCAGCCACCCCTATGATTACAGGGCTCGTGCTGTGTGTCCTCTTTCTGAAAGTTCATTTTTTCCCCCCGGCACAATTTAAAAGAAACAGATCCTCAATCTCTCCAGGTATCTGGTGTATCAAGCTTTCTCCCTGAGACTCCCTCCAAGGTTCTCAGGCACACCCCAGCCCCCATCCACACTGGTTACTGTAAAGGACGAGGCTGATTCCTATCTGTGTTTCGGTTCTCATAAAGGGGCACAGCAGTTTGTGGAATGAGTGGATTGCCTTAGTCTGGAATGCAGGAAGAGCGTTCAAAATCTGGCCCCAATGTATCTTTCCAGCTCAATCTTTATAACTTTCTTACACAAATTCTACACTGTAGCAAAACTGGATGAATCCAGTTTTGTACATGCTGTGCATTTTTATTCCTCTGAGCCACTAGGAATGTTGTTCTCTTCCATGTTTATATGTCCATCTCCTACCAATGCTTCCACCTCTGGAAGATGCCCTGATCCCTCCAGAAGTGATGGCTCCCTCACTACTGTCCAGCTCTCCAAGGCCCAGAGTATTTCCTACTTTAAATCCTGTCTCATCAGTCTTAAGTGTCTCCGGGGCAGGTCTGTCTCAGAAGCCTCTTCTCTCTCTGCCTCCCAAGCCCCAGGTTCTGCCAGATGCAGGCAGCATGGAGGCATTTGCGGGATGAGCCACAGAGGATTCAGGAAAGGCAGCCTGGGGTCGAGGGGCTTGGGCTTGGGTGAACGAGAATGAGGGTCCAAGGGGCAGGGATGCCAGAGCCGGGGCAGGGATGCCAGAGCCAGGGCTGGAATGAGAGGGAGAGAAGGGAAATGGACTGTGGTCTGGGCAGAACAAGGACTTTGTGACTTGTCCAGGCCACTGCTTTGTTGCTTTTGGAAGGGCTGTGTCCTTCCACTGAACAGAATGGAAGAAGGTTTGTCCAGGTGAAGGTGTGGGTACCACTGCATTAAGGGCTCATCAGGAAGATGTAGTCTTCTAAGGGAGGGATGGGGGCCATCAGGATACGGCCTTTCTCTGCCGTCCCGCACCCTCTTCCCACAAGGTTCTTCTGAATGTGAACAACCTGAAAGCTCAGAGCACCTACAACAGACAGAAAGCTCAGGGGCTGGGGGGCCAGAAAGTGACCCCTAAAGCAAAGCTCCTCTCCACAGCAGAAGCTTTTACACGTATAACATCCCACAAAGCTAAGGACTGTACCCTGTATCAATACCTCTTGATTGCCATGATCCCTTGAAGCCTCTCCTTGCTCTATAGAACCAAGCGTTCACTGAGCACTTGCAATGGGCTCCCACTTGCTATGGGACAGAAGGGAGGAGCTAATTACCGTTTATTGAGCACCAGCTAGATCCCGAGCGCTGTGCTAAGCACTCTACAGGTGTTACTGCAACTCTTCTCTCAAAAGTATCCTCTATGATTCCCATTTGACAGATGAGTAAACAGAGGCTCAGAGAGGTGAGGGGATGTGTCCCAAGCTCCCACAACTAGTAAGTGTTTAAACTGTGACTGGGGCCTGGTACCCACCGGTCAGCGTGTCAAGCACATCCAAACCCTTCCCACTTCACCCCAACCCTGGGAGCCGTCCTTTCCCCCGGGGGAACTCACCCAGCCTAGGAGGGGGGCTTTGTGCCGCTCTTGCTTCGGAGTGGTACCATTTCTCATGCTGGTGGAGGCTCCCCCCAGCCCCACCCAGGGCAGTTCTGCCTTGGAGGGTTCAGCCTCTCAGGGCCCCTGTCCCAGTCAGCCTGACTCTTCCCTGCTCCCTCTGACTCCGGCTTCCTCCTTCTCGGGTGCACAGTCTCCAAGATCCACTTCACAACCCCTTGCCTTGAGCAGGAACTCATTCCAGGTGTGTTGAAAGGGGCTGCCCTGTCTACTTATAGAGCCAGGGATGTGGCAGTCACCAGAGCACAGAGGCACAGGACCTCCATCTGGAAATCAGGAGCCAAATTCTGCTTTGACTGCTAACCAGATGCACAGCCTCCCTGGATAAGAAATCAGTTTCTTTATCAGCAAAATGGGGAGAAAAACCCTGTCCCGCCACCCCCTCTTCTCCCAGGTGTTCTGAGGTTCGTGGTGATGACGAAAGGATGGATTTGTGATGGCAGGGCCGAAGGCAAGGACCCAGGTGAGACTTATTGTCAAAGAGGAGCAGAGGGAGGGAGCCTGAAGACACACTTCCCCGACCTCTAAGCCTCTGGCCAAACCTCATGCCTGACCTCGTGCCTAGGGGGACTCTGAACTTCCTGAAGTTCTCCGATGAGCACTTGGTCTTGCCCCCATTTTACAGATGAGGAAACTAAGGCAGCGAAATAAAGCAGCTCCATCTGGCTGGTGCACCCAAAGTCTGTTCTTTCTCCATTGATGGGATGGTTCTCTGCCCAAACCTCTTTTACAAAGGGCAGACATCCTAGTTCCCTCTGATGTCAGGGGCAGCTGGCTCAGCCTGCCCAAAGGCTCCCCGGCTGGTCAGGAGCCAGGTCCTTATGAGAAAGAGCAGAGGCCCTGGCTGCGGGGCTTACTAAGCCAGTTGGGTGTGTGTGGGCCTGCTGGCTGCAGGGTGAGCTGGCCAGCGGGGGGCAGCTGTGGATATCCTGTCTGGAGACAGTGTCTGGCGACAACGTGAATTGTTCCCAGGGAACAGCTGAGAGGATGAGAGGGCAGGGGCAGCGGGGAGCTAGAACGAGAAGTCACTGAAACCTGGGGCCTTCCAGAAGGGACAGTGAAAGTACAGGAGATAGCGGAGGCCCTGGCTGGATGTCTCAAAGGGCAGTTCACGGGTCCCCTACATCAGAATCATCCTGGGGCCTATTAAAACTGCCAATTCCTAGGTCATCCCTACCCCCAGCTGTTGGACCAGACTCTCCAGAGGCAAGGCAGAAATTGACATTTTAAACAAGCTTCACTCTTATCCACACTGGAATATGAGAACCACTGCCTTATGGGGTTAACTTGGCCAGAACAGGGGTGAGGGTGGCATGTCCACGGCAAGGCACACCTCAAGTGGATCCAAACACAAAAACAGATAAAGAGGAGGGGGTGGTTGCCTTCAAGGAGAAGCTCAGATGATGACTGGCCTGGCCCCCCCGGGGTGTTAAAATGTCCCCAGACCTTCCTCACAGCCCCCCTGCCACCCCACACTCCTAGTGCTCTAACCTCGTCCAAAGTTCAACAGTTTCAAAGAGGCAGCCCTGAAATGAAAGAACAAACATAGCCCTTGGCAACAGCAGATTGGATTTCCAATCTGGACACCGCCAAGGCCCAGACAGCTGTGTAACCTTGGATGGGTACTGTGGGTCCTTGTAATGCGGCCCCTTGGGGTCTGGGTGAGGATTAAATGGGTTAATGGGCATGAAGTAGCCAAGCGTCTGTTGGTTCTCAGGGACCAGGGTTCATTCCTCTTTCCTGTTTCCTACATATGAGCCCCTCCCCCGCCCAGCCCCCTTCCCTTTGTTCCTTTCTCTGTTATGCAACGAAAGTTTAAATTATTCCTGGGTTTGGGGCTGCTGCAAAGCCAATGGGAGGGTGGCTCTGTAATGGGAGGTTTTGGAAGCCACGTCTTCCCTTCCTACCTCCGCAGTCTTGTCCACGTGCTGCTAGGTCAGGCCCTCCGCCCCTCTCCTCACTACTGCAAAGAGCCGCGTGACCACGTTCCCCATATCGCCTGCCTGCTGCTCCAGCTGTTGACACAGCAACCAGAACCCAGTGACAGCCATTGAGAAAGAGCCTCTGAGGAGGAGCCTGCTTGGCATCCATTTACATTCAGTGCGACAGCACTTCCTGAGAGCACCTACCATGGGCCTTAGCAGAAATGGAAATAAGTTAGAGCTGGTCCCTGGCTTTAAGGGGCTGGTGGTCTCCTGGCCAAGACAGAGAATCTACTGGTCTAGTTGAATGATTCTCAAAGTATGGTCCCCAAACCAGGAGCATCAGTATTACCTTTGAATTTGTTCAAAATGCCACATTTCAGGCTCCTTCCAAAGTCTACGGAATCAGAAATTCTGGGGGAGAGGGGATCCTGAAATCTGGCTTTTAACAAAAGCCCCCCACGTGATGCTGATGCAGGCTGAAGTTTGAGGACCACAGATCTAATTATAACCTCACCCAATCCCAAGAGCTGGGGTCTACTGTTCCTGTATCACAGATGGGGGAACGGAGGCTCTGTCCTGCTCTGTGTGCAGACTAGCTGAGAGCTTATGAAGGATTTGGATTCTCAGGTCCCTCCCGGTGTCAAATTCTACCTGTGCAGCACCTGTGATAAGGTAATGAGCAGATATACTTTTTCCTGGATCCTGGCTGGAGAAACATAGAGGTATCTTACACTGTGTCCGGCAGGGTCGGGGTAGAGTGACGATGCAGACAGAAATGAAAACCTCACAGCGGGAGCAGAGAAGAGCTGGGAGTAAAGTCAGAAAGAGCAGCAGCCCTGGCGACAACCACCTGCCCCAACTGTGGGGACACTGGGCTGACATAATGCTCCCCAGCCGAGGCCATCCAGGCTTCTAAGCCCGACCCCAATCCTGAGACCTACTCTCCTGTGTTCACTCACCGGCACGCTAGGTTGGTTTCTTTCCTCGCCTTTGCCCCCTGCAGACTCTCAGGGTCCCCTCTTACACAGCATCTGCCTGAACACCTGCCCCCCTAAATTTGCAATCACCTCTTCAGCAACGAATGACTTCCAGCCTCTCTTTGCCCACATTCCGTGACTGGGCACTCACTGCCTTTTCAGGCAGCCCATCCATCTGTGAAAGCTCTGACGGGCTTAAGTTTCCCTTTGAATGAGCTGACATCCATCCCCGTGTAATTTCCACCTTTTACAATATGAGTTAGTCTAATCCCCCGTAACAGAGATTACAGGCTTATTTTAAAGTAAGAATATCTATCCCAATTATTTCCCATGAATCTACGACCCACCTTTGCGGATAAACAAGGCAAGTAGAACATACCAACCCATTACCTTGAAAACAGTAGGAACAACAAGATGAGGTGAAAGTAGTAAGGGGCAGGAGGAAGGACAGGAGGTGGTAGAGGGAAAGATCGCTGACTTGGAGCCTCCGTCTTGCCACTTCCTCCCCAAGAGACACTGGCAGGACCTCAGCAGTTTTCACAGGAGTCCCCTTCAAGAAAAAGAATACGATTTTCCAGAGCTTGTTTCATTTTGTTGAATAAATTCACAGTTGGATGGTTTGTAATGACAGAAAGGTAAAACTCACTTAGTGCATCTTCAGTGATCATTTCACTGTTTTCAGCAAATGGGGATCTTGAAAGTTAAGCGACTTAGCTTCGTGGAAATCTGCCTCTGACTCTGGGCCTCAGTTTCTCATCTGTAAAATGGGGTTGAACCTAGCCACCTTCCAAAGTTGGTCTGAGAATTAAACAAGCTAACGGGAGGGGAAGTCATCTGCTGAGATATTATTATGTTCTCTGATTTCTAAAGATGAATGCTTGGAGTCTGGGTATGAGGGAAACTGGTTGATTGTTCCTATTGAGGGGGAGAGGGGCAGAAGTGAATCCCAGCTTAGCATTCTGCCTGGGGGAGACCACAGCTGGAGCTCTGGGGCAGAACCAGTAGAACCAGTGAGTTTGGAGCACAACTCTCTAGAAAAAGACAATGGAACAATCCCCTTGTCGCCCATCACTGTTTTTGGGTTTTGCTTTTCAGGCTTACTTTTCACAGGATTCTTTGCAAAGTGGGCCTCAGTGCAATTTCTTGGGTGAGGGGCTTTGCCCGCATTTGGGATCAGAGAGACTTTTCAACCCCAGAGGTAGCTGTCCGGGGCTTGTGAGAGACCCTTCGCTTCTGGGGGGTAGTGTCCCACAAGGAAGGAAAGCCTCTTGTGCGGAGCCAGGGGGATGATAACAGGATTATTTTAATCATTTTAGCAACACTGGCTCTGCCAAGTCTGCCAAGAGAAAAGGATGTGGTAGGTCAGGAAATTAAAACAACTCTGGCCTCATTCCCCAGAACGTGTTTTGCAAGAGGGATGAGTGTCTAGCAGGAAAAGGAAGGAGCCCTAGAAACTCCCTCCTTGCCTTGGGCTGCCCAGCCTGCACGTGGCCACTGGCCCTGCTTTGCAGAGGGTGCCTCCTTTGTCGAGGTCATCCTCCCCCCCCCTTTATTTTTTATTTATTTATCTTTTTCGATCAATATTTATTGAGCACTTATTCCCCTTTATTTTTATTTTAAAAATATTTTTTCCTTCGGCCATGCCACGCAGCATGCGGGATCTTAGTTTCTTGACTAGGGATTGAACCTGCGCCCCTTGCAGTGGAAGTGCGGAGATTTAACCACTGGATCGCCAGGGAAGTTCCCTCCTCCCCTTTTTGAAAGGTCTCCAGAGAACACCCTAACTCCTGGCCTAAGCCGGGTACCTGGGGGCCCCCAGTTCCAGACGCTGCTGGTGCCCACCTCCCGGAGAGTCCAGGAGCCTCCCAGGCTGCAAGTGGCACCCCCATCCATCTCTGTAGGGCTGCTTGCAAAGGAGACTCAGTCTCACTACCTACCCCATCCTGGGTCTTCCAGAGCAGCGGCTTCCAAACTATTCGGCAGAGGAATCCCCCAGGCACCGTTCATGCCAAGGAGTCCCATTCAGGAGGCCAGGCGCCGGGGAGGTGCACATATCTGCATGCTGCTGGTGGTCCAGGAAGCACAGAGCTAGAGAAATTCGGGGTGGTTCTCCAGGGACTCAGCCCCACGCCCTTCACAGGCCAGTCCTCTGCCTCCCCAGCCGTGCAGCCTTGGGCATTCCACTCCCCTTCTCTCCGATAAAAATGCCTGCTCAGCCTGCCTCTGGGGAAGAGAGAAGATGACCATGAAGATCTGGGCCTCACAAGGCCCTGAAAAGTTATCCAAAGTCTCCAGTCCTTGGCCTGGAGGCCCAAGGCTGGAAGTCAGAAATGGCTGCAGGATGGGATGAGGGTGAGAGCAGATGGGGCGGAAGGTAGAGGAGGACGGGGCACCCACACCCAGTCCCACCACGAACTTAAAGCAGAGATGGTCAGCCCTGAAGAGTCTTCAAGATCATCACAGGCAACCTCCCCATGGTACAGATGAGAAAACTCAGCCCAGAGAGGTTGAAGCACTTGCCCAATGTCACAGAGTAAATGAATGGCAGGACTGTGACTAGAGCCTTCGGTTCAGCATCCGTATCCAGGACGTTCCCTGCTGCACCCCCGTCTGGACACGGGTGGAGGATAGGCCCCCCACCACCAGACTGGGACAGAACAGAGGGCAGGGCAGAGCCCAGCCAGCGGCTCTGCATCCTCACGCCTCCTGCCTTCAGCCCCTCTCAGTCGCAGTTTTGGTTGACCTCCCAGGAGCAGGCAGCCTGCTCTCTGCCCTCCTTGCCCTGAGCCTGGCTTCCCAGGAGGGCCAAGGAGGGGTGGAGCCGCAAGACTGCCGCCTCCGGCGCTTAGCCTCTGGCCCCCTCCCCCTCCATCCTACCCTGCCCCATGCTGAGAAAGCACCTACCTGGGCAGCTGGAGGTGTGGGCGCCCTGGGCAGGGCCGACCACCTGGGGCAGGTCCTGGGCTGAGGACCGTCCTGCCTTCCCAGGGCTTGAGCCCATGGTGGCCTTTTATGGGACAGAGAGGTATGCTGTGAGGGATTGGGGTGGAGCCTGGTGTATCTGTATCATATCTGAGAAATGCCCCCCCCCCCGCCCCCGCCAAGTGCCCCTGTGAGGAGCAGCTGAGGCTGGAGCTGGTTCCCAGACAGCTTCTGCCCTGGCTGAGGCCCTGGCCCCTTACAAACAGATAGAAGCCCCATCCAGCCAGGCCCGGGCTTCCTGGGGGGCTGGTCAGGGCCCCGGGGAGTGAGGCCCATTCGGGACACACACCCTCCCCAGCCCCCTGCGGTCCTGTCTTCGGGGGACTCAGACCTTTGCATCAGGAGCCAGACAGATATGACAATTCCCACATACTCTGGGAACTTGAACAAGTTATGCCATCTCTGGGCCCAGTTTCTTCACTCTAAGATAGAAATAATAATACTCACTTCATAGGATTGACCCAGGACCTAGCACATAGCTACTCAATCACTATTTGAAGGAATGAATGAATGAATAGAAAGATGACTAAGTTGGGAGGGGTCTGGAGACCCATCCCTAGCAACTTTATTTCCTCAACATCTCACCTTGCTTGATCTAAACATGCCAAAGTCTCTCCCCATTTCCCAGCTCCATCCATAACTGTCCCCCACATCCTCTCATGGTCAGGCTGTGACTCCCTCTCGCTCTGGCTCGTTGCCTCCCAATAGCCCCTGTGCCCAGGTGGTTTCCCTGATGGCAACTGGCTTAGGAGCGACACATGACCTGGCTCTGGCCAATGAAGCAGGAGGGGAGGTCTTTTGGGAGGCTGCAGGGAGGGAGTTCCTGGCTCCCAAGAGAAAGATACTAGAGGAAATGGCCCCTTTCTGCCTCTGGATATTGTCATGTCCACTGGTGACATAGGAACTCATGCAGCCTTCTTGTGGCCGTGAGGGGAACTGGCCCGAGGACAAAGCCAATGATGGGGACCGCACAGCAGAGAGCTCCTGAACTGCTGGTCATAACACAGCGACTGCCCACCTGCCTCTGGACTTCTCTCTGTGTGAGATAATGAAGGTCCTCATATGTTAAGCCATTTTGAGTTGGGTTTTCTTACTCACAGCTAAACGTGTCCTGTCTGATCTTCTCTCCAGCCCCTACCTGCATCATTCCCAGCACTAGTCAGCAGATGTGCCCAGTCCTGGGCTTTGTTATAAGGACCCTGAGATGAGCCAGACTCTGTGCCTCCCCTGGGGAAGATCATAGTTGTGAAGGGAGAGCCTGGCAGGTAATTATCAATAGATGGTTGCAAGCTTGTGAGCAGAGGCTGAGGGTATCTGGGGAGGGACAGACTAACTGTCCTGGGCAGTTAGAGAAGGGTTATGGGATATGGGTTTTGAAGGATGCCTAGGGGGTTTACAGACAAAAAGAATGTGTTCCAGGCAGAGCTAACAAGGTCAATGAAGGGGTACAACTTTGCTTAGAGAACATTGGTGAAGCTCAAGTTAGGTCCATCAAGGAGTGGTGAGCAGGGGCTGAGTGTCTCGCCCAGGAATCTGTGTATCCTGGGGAGCCAACAAAAGTTTTATGCAATATGTACATTTTGGATTAGAAGAGCCTGGGTGTTCAGGATCGAAGTGACAAGGATCTTACCTGGGTGGGAACAGAGGGGAGAAATGGGGAAACTGGTGAAAGAGGTATTGTAGAGGTCCAATCCTGGGCTTTGGTGACTGAAGGAGAGAGTGAGGGTGAAGGGGGAGGGGAACGTGATGGCCAGATTCCTGGTATATGAGGGAGAAGGGGTGGTTGTATAAATCTTGGAGCAGGGTACTGTGGTAGCCAGTCTCCAGGATGGCCCCCAATGATCCAGCGTCCTGATATTCACGTCATCGTGTAGTCCCCACCTACACTGTACCAGGACTGGCCTACGTGACCAGTAGAATATGCAGAAAGAATGATTTGTGACTCCCAAAACTGGATCATAAAAGACATCATAGCTTCTGCCTTACTCTCTCTTCCATCACCAGCTCTGGGGGAAAAGCCAGCCGGCACATTGTGGGTACGTTCAAGCAGCCTCATGGAGAGACCTATGTGCTACGGGATGGAGCCCTCTGCCAACAGCCAGCAAGGCACTGGGCCCTCCCACCAACAGCCATATGAGTGGGAAATGGAAACAGATCCTCCAGCCCCAGTCATACCTTCAGATGACACCTTGGCTATAACCTCAAGAGAGGCCTTGAGCAGAACCGCACTGTAAAGTTGCTCCCAAATTTCTGACCCACAAAAACTGTGAGATAATAAATATTTGTTATTTTAAGCTGCTAGATCTGGGAGTAATTTGTTATACAGCAATAGATAATATTGGGACTTAAGCCATCGAGATCTTATTTTCCTACCTGTCCTTCCTAGAGTGAGGGAAGACTATTATTATCAGTGGGAGAGGCACTCCCCAGCCCACATGGTCCACGCCTTCATCCACCTCTCTTTACAGCTTACAGACTATTTTTACATGAGCAAACCTTTCACTGTGGCAACCAACCCCAGGAGGTAGTTATAAGCCCTGTTTTACAGAGGGGGAAACTGAGGCTCAGAGAGTTGGAGTGACTTGCTGAAGATTATACAGGTTGTCAGTGGCAGGGCCTGGACCAGAACCAGGTCTGTTCCCAGGCTCTGAGCGGATCCACATCCTACCTGATGTCAAACAAAGAATGTTGCCCACCATCCAGTTCTTCAAGGATCAAGTCATTAGCCACTGCAGTCGCTGACCTACAGTGAAGCCCAAAAGGAATTTAACACCAAGAACAGGATGAGGCACTCTGTTCTTTGAAAAAACAGGCCACTTAGATAGTTAGATACATCTCAGGAAGAATTTTAATGGACCCAGATTCTTGCACGTTCCCAGACATAGAAAAAGCACTAAAACCATTAACTGAGATACCTGTTTCTTGTGACTAGCAGTGACATTTTACCAAAAGGTATACTTGATTGTATGTATTCTGCAGCCAAAATCATATATACATGTATCCTGGCTTCTTCCCCACTACCCGTTCAGAGCAGTCTCCTCAAAACTACTGAGAGGCTGTTTCCCGGGCTATAGTCTTCAGTAAGCCCCCTGAATAAAAACTGAAACTTACAACTCTTAGGTTGTGTGTTTTTCTTTTGGTCAACAGTGAGCACACAGTAGGCCCTCAGCACAGCCTGGGACCTGACTGGCCAGGTGAAAAGTCTGGAGAGCCCAGCCACAGGAGCCTGCGCTGAGGGAGCTGCTCCAGCCTCGCAGGACATTTCCAGGATGGTGGCTCTGTTAGTGGTAGCCCTGGCATTTACAATGATCTTGGAAGGCCTGCCTGGGTCAGATGGCACCCCCTGTATTATTAGGTGGCTTTTCAAGGAACCCAGCTTCCTCTCCTTTCTGAGACTCAGCTCCAGGCCTAGGAGCCCTTGAGGCCAGGGACTGAGGGGCTGGTCGTACCCTTTGAGAACCGCATGAGCAATGAAGGAGTCAGGGAGGGAGCCCAGGAGCATCCTTAGCTGGGGCTGAAGGAAGCTGGCACTGCATCACTTGCCTTGGCCTCAAGTTCCACATTTCATCACAGAGCCCTTTATTTTACACCAGATGGGGGGCCATGAAGAAAGGACCCTCAAGGGACTGGCCGGTACACAGGGAGACAGGCAGACACCCGGCAGCCTGCCAAGCAGGACAGGAGGTGCTGTGGGTTGTATGAGAGGCCCTGGAGTGGGAGAAGCAGGGTGGGCCCGACACCAACTCGTCAGTACTTCCAACCCACAGGCCAGTGTGGGGAGGGCTCCGTGCTTGCCTCTGCCAGGGGACGTGAAGGGCTTGGTCTCAGCACTGCCCTTCTGGAAAGTCTGATCCATTGTTCTCAACATCTCCATATATCACACTGGTCCTCCTGGTAATGGCTGTTACTCACAGTGGGGCTTCTCTCCAGCCTCACTCTTACACATTCTGCAGCCAGAAAGCCGGTGAGGCTCCCAGAGTCATCTCATCCCATTTTGTCCAAGCTCTGGCCCCAGGAATAGCCTCTCCCCTTGTGGATAAGGCCCCGCCACCCACGCCCACTGAAGAGCCCCTGAACACAGGTGAGGGTGCTTTGTGGAAAATAGCCCTAAGTAGATTTAGCAAATAAAAATACAGGCTACTCAGTTAAATGTGAATTTTAGATAAACAATAAATAGCTTTTAGTATATCACAAACATTACAAGGGACTTACTTATACTTAAAATTATTCATGATTTATCTGAAATTCAGTTTAACTGAGTATCCTGTATTTTACCTGGCAACTCTAGTACTAAGACTCTGAAGTCACTGCTGTTTCCACCTCCACCTGGGAGTGGCCTTGGTCCTCAGAAATCTTAAGTTAATGGACCCTTACTGGGCCCCGCCTCACTGCCAAACACCCTGCTAAATTCGAAGGCCCTGAAGACAAACGGGGCAGGATCCCTTCTCTCAAGTAGGGAAAGGAGACATGCAACCAAATAAATTGTAAAGTACTGGCTATTAGGGAGGCACTCAGCTGCCAGCAACCGAAAACCCAATCAACAATGGCTTAAATGAAGAAGGCTTTGTTTCTCACACAAAACAAGAAGTCCAAGTATGTCTGCTGCTAGCTTTGGCTCAGCAGTTCAATAGTATCAGAACCAAGATTTCTGTAATGTCCTTGACTTTTCCCTCATGGCCTCAAGATGGCTGCCATGGCTCCAGCCATCATACCTGTGTTCAAGATGGAATAAAGAGTGGAAGGCAAAGGTTTTCCAACCCTGCCTGCTGCAATAGATTTATATTCATGTCTTATTGGGCAGAATTGGGTCATACAGCCACCTCTAACTGCAAGGGAGGCTGGAAAAGTAGACCATAGGATTATCATAATCGGATTAGATCCATCCCAATGTACTGCTGGGCCTGGGACAATTGCTTCCCCGCAGGAAGATGAGGAGAGAGGGCATTGGGCAGGCCCAACTGGTCTGCCATGTGTTCCAACAGAGGTTTGCACTAAGTGCTAAGGGAACACCCAAGGATGTAGTGACATGCTCTACCAGAGGGGTGGTAGTCAGGGAAGGCTTCACGGAGGAGGTGGCTTTTGAGCTGAGACTTGTGGGATCATTGGGTATTTGCCAGGAGGAGAAGGGAATTCCAGGCAGGGAGGACAGTGCAAATAACTGCAAGGTAGGCACGGTGACTGCTGCGGCCAGGGGTGGGTGGAGCTCTCAGTGAGGCCATCCTGAAGGGTCTTGATGGCCATACTAAGAAGTTTGTGCTTTACCCCAAGAACAGTTTTCTGTCATCTTACTCAATGTCTGAGCGGCATTTGGCCCCTTTGAATGCCCCTCCACCCTCGCCTTCTGTGGCTTGTGACCCTCTGGTGCTCTCTTCCTCGTGTCCTGCTCAGGGTCCTCTGTGAACTCCTGCTCCTCTACCTGGCCAGCCAGGGTCCTCGGTTTAAACCCCCCACTGAACCATGTTCATTTACCCCAGAGCACTTGCCGCGGTTGGTAGTTAGATATTCATTTGTGTGGCTGTGTGATTACTGGCTTTCTCCCCTCCAGCCTGTAAGCGATCCTGTGCGCCCGCGCCTGGCACATAGCAGACCCTTCCTAAACATCTGTTGAATGAGCTGATGAACAAAGGGTAACGTGTGTGACGGCGGGGGGAGGGGGGAGGGGGCGGCATCAAAGGGGTGAGAGCTGGGAAGAGCTGTGGCTTGTTTCCTTGTGTTCTGGTCACTCCGTTGTCCACTGATCAGAGGGGACAGGAATGGGGGATGAGGTACAGGCAGGCTGGAAAGGGGAGACCAGATAGGATACTTTCGGGTCTTTGGTTCTGCCTCTGAGGACCCCAGACCAGTACGGGTGGGCCCCCAATGAGGCAAAAAGAGATCTGATTCCCCCCTGGTGTTTCTCATCTCTGGGCATCTGGCTTCTTCCTTGCAGGAAGAGGATGGTAACACGCAGCCGCCCCCTCCCCGGCCAGCTTGGGGCAAAGGCGGCCGAGAAAGGGACAGCATGGTTTTCGAGTGGGCCTTCTTCCTGTGTACACAGCTTTCTCACTGCACCGGCGGGTCCAGGGTGGGGCCCACTCTCCATCCTCAGAGACCCAGCAATTCCCAGCAAAGCCCTGAACAAGGGACCAGAGCCTGAAGAAAGGTGGCACCTTGCAGCTGTGTTTGCTTCCAAGCAGTGATCCAGACCCCAGGAGAGGTGAGGTCTGTTGACACCAGTGCCCCCATTACCCACCACCCTCCCAGAGCCCTCAGGGAGTACAGCCCGCAAAGGAGGACTCGGGTGTTGTTGTCCGAGCGGGGGTTGGAAAAGAATTTCCAGGCACAAGGCAGAATGTAAGGAAGATAGAGTTTATTAAAGAGAAGGGTCGCTGCAAGAACAGTGGGCCGACTTCCTGGTAGCCAGGGAAAGTCGACAGTGAGCATGGGTTGCTGGTCTGGCTTTATAGCCAGGGAACCTGCAAGTCATCTGCTGACTGGACAGAGTATGTATACTTTCAGTGTGCTGAGCGGGAGAAAAACACAGCAAATGTCTTTCCTTGTATGGGATGGGAAAGGGACAGGGCATGCTGCTTGGGAGGGCTCTGGGACATTGCAGTGGTCATACTGTGACAGAGTGATAGGAGTCCTGTAAATCTTTGTTCAGGCAATATTGGCCCCTTGAGTTTATCTTGTTCTTTGTCCTTGGAGCTCACCACATCGGGTGTAGGGCGGGGAGGGAGGAGAGGAGAGACAGGCTGGCTCTAGGTGTAGTTCACACAGTAGGGAATAGAGAGAAGCCGAGCAACGGGGAGAAATGCCCATTATGTGGACGAGGCCCAGGTAGACTGTGATCTGCCCCAATTCTGCCCAAATTCTCAGAGCTAATGGTCTTCAGGACCCTACAGCACATCACATTCAGCCTTCACAGCACCCCTTGTCTGCTCACCTCGGTGACGGGACCACACCACCTTCCAAGGCAGCCGGTTTATCCTCAGCTGGGCCCCCCCGGCCGCTGTACCAGTCCACGCAGCTCCCAGAGCAGGCTCCGCGGTGGGCAACATGACCTTCGTTTTGCAGTTGAGTGACCTGAACTGGGAGGCCAAGGGCACACAGTGAAGCCAGCCTCCTGACGACCATGCTGGTGCCCCCCACACCCGAGAGCGGGCAGCACCCCTGTGGTCCCTCCCTCTCCAGAGCTCAGCCCCGCCTGGGCAGCCCCTCCTCCACCTCTCCCAACAGAACACACACACACACACACACACACACACACACACACACACACACACA